>NC_062206.1:3408841-3516341 GCF_912470025.1 Vespa velutina
CTATTACTACTAATTATATTATTATTATTATTATTATTATTATTATTATTATTATTATTATTATTATTATTATTACTATGATTTCTAACGTTATTACGTACTATATATTTTTGTGTATGCGTGTTTAAAAATTTATGTAAAAAAAAGAAACATGGAAAACATCGACGATACAAAGCGCAAACGATCGTTTCGTAAATTTTCTTTTCTTCTTTTTTTTTTTGTTTTTTTGAAATTCACACATGCCGTTTCGAAAATTATGATTAATCATGTTTCGGATTAACAATCAGAAATAATGCATTTGTACTGTTTCGTAGGAAGTATCAGAAAGGCGATTAACGTAATTGCATCGTTGCATATTAAATATCATTTTAGTTTTGAGAAAGAAGTCGCTCGAGCTCCAATATATTTTCTCTTCGTCTTCGTGAAACTATTTCATTCCACGTTAGCCATCATTCCACGCGCAACGAAGAAAGATTACCAAGACCGAGTAAAATTAAAGACTGGTCGTTCATTCCAAGGAAACGTTTTACGTAGTTTTTTTTTACTTATAACATTCAAAGAAGGATCGTACGTTTCTTAGATCGAATCATCGATCCTATCAATTATTATAATTTTCTCAAGTTCAATATAAAAAGTTCACTTTATAATATAATTGTTTAGGCTACTTTATGACGAATGGTGAGAGAGAAGGGGGGAAAACACGAAGTAAGACGTTGATTTTCAAAAGATGAAATCCAACATCTATGCAAATGATCGTCGCTCAAAAACTAAAGAAAAGAGAGAGAGAGAATGGAAAGAAAGATGGTAAAAGAAGAGCATTCAAGTGGGAAAAAAAGATTGATGATCCTCGAGATAGAAAATCGAAGTTTGTATATACCGCGTTAAGCGTACACGTCACACACTCTCCGTACATTTAACATTAACGTTAGTAACGAATCCGCGAGAATTAAAAGTGGCGCCGATTTTTCAACGTCGTCGTCGTCCTCCTCCTCGCCCTCCTTCTCCTCGAAGGTTCTAAACTTGTTTGTATTGTTTTGCCTTGAGAGAAAAAAGGGACGAAGAAAGAGAAAAGAGCAATGAATTGACGGAGACATTTTTTTCGAGATTTCTTTTCGAGAGCGAGAGAGAGGGAGAGAGAGAGAGAGAGATAGAGAGAGAGAGAGAGAGAGAGAGAGAGAGAGAAATATGAAGATGCCGATGCATTTTCTATCTCTCTGCCTCTCTCTCTCTCTCTCTCTCTCTCTCTTTCTCTCTATCCTTCTCTCAAGATTTTACATCTCGAACGTTGTTCTTCGTTGGAATAGGAGGAATAATTTTTGTTTAATATAAGATGAGAAAAAATAAAAAAAAAAAAGTCGTTGTTCTATAGGCAAGCTGATTATTCTAATGATTATTACGAATTAATAAATGATTGATAGCGAAAGACGAATATTTTATCGGTAGACCAATCGTCTCGCAATTGTATCGAATTTCTCAAGTATATTGAATTTATAAAGTAGGAAGGTTGTTAAATTCGAACATGTTCTCTTTTCTTCTTTTTCTTCGAGCTCATCGTTTAACGATCGAGTATCGTCTCTTTCATTTCTTGTTGTTTGTCTTTGAAAGGAATTTCGAGGATGATTCTTCGTTCGAAGTTTCGAGCTTAAACCCCTTCCTCGTTTGACGATCTCTCGGAAAGTTCTAAGGGAACGTTGAACGTGCTCGTCGCCACGGAAATATCGCCGGAGACGAATCTTTAAGAATACACTCTTATACAATCACATATATATACACACACACACACACACACACACACACATGTAACGCGGGAGGAACACATACGTCACATAACACATACATAATAACATACACGAATACACGTACCAAGTATACAAAAGTTTCAACTCAACGTTTTCGTATATTTAAGGTAGAGCCGTCGAGAGAATATTTTTTATATTCCAAATGGATTTTACAGTTAATATCATTATGATTATCGTTTCGTAGGAAAAAAAAATAAAATAAAATAATAAAATGGGAAAGAAGAAATTCAAAGACGCGGCTTTCTCACGCGGCATAAAAGAAAGCAAAGGGTAGATTTAAAAAAAAAAAAAAAAAAAAAAAAAGACTTCCCTCACCTCCTTCAAAATGTATACACCTACAGGTTTATCATTTCTAAGGAACGATAAATCTCTGCAAGATTATTTTGGCTACGTACACGCAAACACACCTGTACACTCGCGTGTCCTTTTCTATTCCACGATTAAACGTCCCTCACTTCCCCTTTTTACTTCATAGTACATATGTACCCACATACATACGTTCTAAAAAGCGTTCGAGAGATTTTCGAAGATTTTCATATTCACCGGCCGAAAGCTTTCTTTGCCGAACAGGGAAAGAGCAAGAAATAAAACAAAAAAATTGCGAAAGATTTAGCGTGTACACATTGAAAGCATATACACACATACATGCATACACATATACACGATATACGCATGCTTAAGCAAGCGAGAAAGCGAGTTTGTATAGAATACGATCTACGTAAGACGTAATTGTAAATCGATACGATTAGAGTATGGTTTTTAGGAGGTACGATTAATAACGTTAATTTTGTTAAACCACTTTACTTAAGGTCCAAACGACGATGGATCGTCTTGGATCGATAAACGCGGTGCGATGAAAACGCGATCGAACGAGAACGTTCGAGCGTTCGAACGAATTAACAATGAGAAAAGAAAAAGGAAAAATATGAAGAAATATATATAGAAAGAAATAAATAGAGAGATTTTGAATCGTTCGATGTTCGAAGGTTTTCGATGAAAAAAGGCTGTAACATGGAATGCGATAGAGAGAGAGAGAGAGAGAGAGAGAGAGAGAGAGAGAGAGAGAGAGTGAAAGAGAGCGAGAGAGAGCGAGAGAAAGAGAGAGAGAGAGAGAGAGAGAAATAGATAAATAGATAGATAGATAGATCGAATGAATGAATGTGTGCGACGAGAGAGAGAGAAAGAGAGAGAGAGAGAGAGAGAGAGAGAGGGAGAGAGGGAGAGAAAGAAAAAGAGACGTTTAAAAAACGACTCGAGAATGAATGGCAGCAGCGAAAATAGCAAAACGATCGCGGAACGTGGTTCGTTGCTTCGAAATATGTGATACGTCGACCGGCGAGCGCGATTCCGCTTCCGAAGATCGATCGATCGCGCTTTCGAGATCGCCTGTGGTACCACAGCGTCCACTGGTAAGAAATGGATTATGTAAGATGGATAGTAAATAAATAAATAAATGAATAAAAAAAATTAACATTATGCTTAGGGAATCGGCTCGCAAGGGTGACGCATTTTTTACAGATTTTTCGTAATAGGACGCTCTTTTGTTGAAGGTTCATTGTTGTCAAAATGGTTGTGAGGTTATACTATTTGAAGTATGTTAACGGTTCGATGTAGAGATCGATAAATCGGTAGAATGATTTTTTTTTTTTTTTCTTTCGAATGCGAATGATACGTGTGCGATTAATCGCCAAGGGAAGAATCGATTTATCGAAAACTCGTGCGATACGAGACGAACGGAGAAACGTGCGCTCTACATGGAGATCATTTTGTTATTATTATTATTATTATTATTATTATTATTATTATTATTATTATTATTATTATTATTATTATTATTATTATTATTATTATTATTATTATTATTATTATTATTATTATTACTATTATTATTGATAATATTGCCGTTCAAATTTGCAACTTGACAGATCTTTTTGTTTCGTTTTCATTTTTCCAAGGGGAAAATTAAAAAAAAAAAAGAAAAAAAAAATGCAAATATTCGATCGATCGGCCAGAAAGCGCACGTTTTTCTCGTGGAACATTGTCGTCTCCGAAATAGCATACAACTGGCATTTAAACATTATACGCGGAGTTTGGTCGTCGCGCGTGACGGGAGAGCGAGTTCTCGATGATTATCTTACGCTTTCTCTTAAATTCCCTTTCGCGATCTCTCGCGAAAACGCTCGAACATTTCGCGAAGGAAATTATTATCTTTGTATGTATATATATATATATCTATATGTTTATGTATATCTATATGAAATTAAGAAGATCAAGAAAGATATAGGTCGAGATCGTAATTACATAAGATACAAACTGAAGTAAGAAAGAAAAATAGAATGAAAGAAAGAAAGGTGAAAATGGTAGGAAGAAAAGAAGAAAAAAGACGACCAAACTGAACGAACAAAATGAGACTGATATAGACCAGTATTCTTGCGAGAAAACAAATTGTAAAGCGAAAAACTTGTCTAACTTGTAGCCTTATCAAGAGAAGGAGAAAAAAGAGAGAGAAAAAAGATAGGCGAAAAGAAAAACAAATTAGATGGTACATATTTAGATCGGTAAAACGATCGCTAAAGAAAAAAAAAAAATAAAAAAAATAAAAAATAAAAATAAAAATAAAAATAAAAATAAAAATAAAAAAAAAAAAGAAAGAAAAGAAAAGAAAAGAAAAGATTATATTATCTTGATTGGCTGTAAAAATGAAGAAGAATAAAAAAAAAAAAAAAAAAAAAAAAATGAACTCGCCTTATTCGAAATTCGCGAATGTATCCTCTTCGACTCTGTCGATTTAATAACATTATCGAAGAGATACGTTCGAGAATTTCTTGCGCGGCGATTAATAGTGAGAGTAATGTTATTAAATAAATTTAAGTGTAATTATTATTACGAAATGGAATGGAATAATGCCAGTTGTAAGAGAAAAAGATAGAAAGAAAGAAAGAAAGAAAGAAAGAAAGAAAGAAAGGAAAACGCGTATTCGACGGCTTCAAATAGTCTCGGTGATACAAACACATACATAAAATATACGTATATACATGAATACGCGGTACATGATATACATATACACACACACACACACACACACACACACACACACACACGTTCCCACATACACAAATTTCATAGAGGCGCACAACTTTCGGCCTCTCGCGCGTGCTATGATTTTCTTCTCTTCTTTCGGACCACGAACGATCGTACGTGTTTCACGGAATATTAAATAAGAGTATAGTAATATATATATTAAAATATAAATATATTGAATTGATTTATAAATAAGTGTCGTTATAAGTAAATCATTTATTACAATAAAATAATACTTATTTATGAATCAAACCAATATATATATATATGTAAACATATATATATATAGTATATTCGAACTTTGGCACGTATTCGTTTGTGTGAAGAACGCGCAAAAGAAAAAAAAAAAAAAAAAAAAAAAAAAGAAAAAAAAGAAATAAAAATAGAAAGAAAGAAAGAAAAAAGAAAGAAAGAAAGAATGAAAGCAAGAAAGAAAAAAAGAATGCAGAACGACGGAGATGTATGTATCTCGTCATGTGTATACGCGATAAACTTTTCGAACGACAGCTTTACCGTTAGTCAAGTAAAATAGTTTCGCAACAATCGATATATTATTACAGACGATGCAAAGTCCACGTATATACATACATCAACATTTAACACATAAATACACATTAACACAAAATAAATCATCATTCGTAAAATGATATGCATAGAAACGCACGCTCTCATATCCAAAAACGTGAAAAAGACACTAAACATGAAACGTGAAGCAGGGCGATGATTGAAGCGAGTGACAAATAAACGACATACAAAACAAAAATACATGTAATGAATATAATGTTTGCAGATAGGTGGGACCAAAAACGACTTTATATCTCTATGTGCATATCCAAGCAACGTGTAATTTAATTAATGAATTAATTAGTTATCCATTATTAATGACTAGGTAAAGAAAAAATGATCCATTGATAACGATCGAGGATGATGACGAACGAGTAATGAATAAAATTAGACGATTAAGTTTGTTTATTAATACATTATATGATTCAATGGTTATTATTATTATTATTATTATTATTATTATTATTATTATTATTATTATTTTATTACAGTGATTAATGTCGATGATAATATTATTATTTAAAAAACGTTCTAAGACATGAATCATTTAGATGTCAAATAGGACATTGCGTATCTATAATTATTAATTATTTTTAATTATTATTATTATTATTATTATTATTATTATTATTATTATTATTATTATATTATTAATTATTATTATTATTGAGACCTTTTGTTGTATTATTTTCAATAAAATGAATTGAAAATATTATTTTTCATCTTCCTTTTATTTTAGCTTTTTCGAGCGGCTTCTAAATCGTATCGATCGTCAATTTCTTTAAGGATAAATTAATGATCGAGAGAAAAAGCCTTTCGAGAAGCATCGTTATGTAAAAGTATTTTATTTAAATTAAAAAAAGCTTTACATTCATTTCCTCGCCATAATTCCTTCTATTTTGTTTCTATTTTCTTTTCTTTTCATAAAAACAGTTCTCATCTTCGTCATTCATAAAATTTCATTTCTTATCATTGGCCGCGTCTGTAAACAATTTTCTTCCCAAAGCTAGAATATTTTTTTCTTCTTTTTAATTGTCAAATATTCCTTTCAAAAACATAAACACAATACATACATACATATATACATACATAAATAATCACACGCCGTGCACAAGAACATATATACACACACACACACGCAGAGACACACACGCGCGCGCAGTTCTTTCTCTCCACGTTTATACTTCTTCTTCCCACTCTCGCGTATCTCCGCGATGATTTTCGTAAACTCGAAAGAACGGGGACGTCGAGAAGCGGTTTAAAAAAATGAAAGATAATGCGAGGACAAATGGAAACAGAAAGATAAAAAGAAAGAAAACGAAAGAGAGAGAGAGATAGAGAGAGATAGAGAGAGAGAGAGAGAGAGAGAGAGAGAGAGAACGACGAAGAAGGTACGAAAAGATAAGAATGATAAAAGTGGAAAAAAAATAGTTTAAAAAGTCACACACACGTACACACGTTACACACATACGCGTACACACACACACACATACACACATTACAAATGTACTAGGTAAGTTCATAACTGCGTATTGCCTTTCTGACTTCGGTGTGAAAATATATAAATAAAAAAAAGTCAGTCGTGCCAGGACTCACGGATTTTCGGATTAATCATACAATATTTGTTAGTTTAGTCGGCGACAACGCGATTGGTTGGCTCTCTGTTCCTTCCATCAGCCTGATTCTTCTTCTTATTTGTCCTTTTTCATTTATACATATATATATATATGTATATATACATGTATATATATATATACATATATATACGTATACATATACATATATACATATGTATTTCTCTTTTCTTTTGATATGAGAAGATCCGATCGTAAATGTCTTCTCGAATATAAAACTGTATTAATTTCTATATTAAGGCAGATTTTCTCCCTACAGAATTTTCTTCTCGCTCGCACTTTTTTACTTATTCGTTTATAATATTTTGTCGAGGAAGGATCGGGCATATCGCAAAGACCTTTTCCACGATATTCCGTGAATAATCTCATACCGAAATCCGCGCGTCCAAGGCCGGCTGTGTCTGTTTCATGTTTTTCAATATTTGTAATTTATCGATAAAATTATAAAAGGTATCGATACATAACAGTCTAAAGTGTGCGCTACTCTACATAATATTATTATATATAAAGTATAAAAGTATACATTATATATAAATATATATATATACATATATATTATATATGAGAAGTATAATATATATATATTATACACACATTGGGATTGGTGAAAATATACGGTTTTTTCGCTTTGGAGTGTTATTTTCTGAAAATATTGAACAAAATATGGAAAAAAAATGAATAAAATCAATGAATAAAAAACAAGCCAGACGTTTTCAGTGCGATTCCTCTTTGCTCACTTTATGCCCATTGATTTTTTTGTTTTGTTTTACAATATCAGTTACATAATGAAACATCTTCGCTCTATCTATTAATCGAAAATGATGCAAAATGAAGAAATTGATCCGCCCATTGAAACGGCGAACTCTTCTTCAGTTAGATACATGAGTACATTACCGGATTTTTTCAACAATACTATTGGAAAAACATTGAAAATTGAGAATTTCAAGCCGCAAAACATAATCGAGTAAACCATAAAAATCGAATTTAATACAAGTATACTTAAAAATACACAAATGTATAAGTAATTTAATTAATTTTTTTAGAGTATTAGGAGATTTCCTTGGTATCGTAAACTATAATACAAACTTAGCATCATTTTGGTTTTTGGATATCTTAGCTCTACAGATACTTCGAAATAATGACGTCTTTGATGACTATTCTCGTGCTATCTTTATCAGCTGGCTAGTAGGAGAAATACAATTGATTCGAGGTAAATGTAAAATAAATTAAAAAAGAATAAATGTACAATCATCTATAAGCTTAAAAGATTTCTCATATTTTCAGATAACAAATTTTCACGTGAAAAATTCTTCGAGGAAATGGAAGTTTTATTCGCTGCCACAGCTATGAAAATTGTTCAAGGCGAAGAGATTCCTCATTGGAATCTAATTACATTTGGTGATGCAGAGATGAAATCGGAAATAGAAGAGGAAGAGCGAAAATTATCGCAAGAACACGATTTATCGTCTCTACAAAATTTGGAATCGGTATGAAATCATAGAATTTTATTAAAATGACGAATTACTTATATGTCAAATAAATTTATAGAGAATTTTTCTTTTTTTTTTCTTTTTTTTTCAGAAAACGCAGACTCCAATAGAAAAAATATCGAAGGAAGAAATAAAATCGGCAGAGATGCTTTTAGACGTAATTATTCGATCAACGTACGACATGTCAGTAATAGAGTTTTATCGTGTATTTATATAATATTATTTTTATTTCTTTGTTCTTTAAAATTTGTAATATTTTTTAATCCACATTATCAACAGGTACGCTGGCGAAGTACGTTATACTCTCGTTTATACGGTATTTGTGGAACCAATTGAGATAAAAGTTCACAATCTACCTTTTAGTATTCGAAAACCCCGTCCAGTTAAATTAATAGGCTCCGATACTGGACATCTTTATTTACGACTTCGAGAGGCTTTGCAAAATGTCGAAGGAAAGGATGGCAAAAAATTGAAATCAAGTATATTAAATGTTATTTTATATATATGATGGATATATACCTTAAGAAATATTATTTTTAGAAAAAAATCTGACAAATACGAAGAAACAATATTTAGATAAGGAATTGGATACAGAATATCCATTACAACCATCGAATTCTTTATCGGATGAAGAGTTTATTTCGTTGAAACGTAGTTTCATTTTACCATTAATAGAATCGAATGAAGCTGCTGATATTTTTCATTTTTATGAACAGACAGTCTAATTATTGGAACAATTTAAGAATCATTTAATTATAAATTAGTATGGTATAGGCATTGATTTTCTTTATTTAATATTCTATTATATACAATAAGAATATTATCTATTAGAAGAAACAATTTCAGTCGATATCATTGTACCCCATTCTTCGCATTTAAAGTCTATTATATTTTTACAATCTAAAGGAATGTCTAATTTAAAAAAAATCGTAGAACTTGTAACTTTTTGCCGTGACTGTCCTAATTGTCCATATTTGTTGGAACCACAACCCCAGAGTGTTTTGTCATCTGTTAATTAAAAAATTAAAAAATATAGGAAATTGCATTCGACATAATTAAATCGTACTAACCCATCATACAAATAGTAAATGTATTTCCACATTGTACTTTTTTTACATTTATATCTATGCATTCCTCTTTATCATTTTTGAAATTGATGACTGTAGGAATTGCTACGACTTTGGTATCTCCGTTTGGTATGCCTAATTCTCCGTTTACATTCCATCCCCAAGTGTAAAGATCTCCCTAATTTTTATAAACAAAAATTTTACGATTTTTTTTTTTTTTTAATCGTTTAAGTATTATTAAATTGATTAGTAACCTGATCTGTGACAACAGCATTGTGCCAACCAGCAGCAGATATTTGCACTACGTTAAGGCCAGCCAGTGCTTCTATTAATTGTGGGTCATCGCAATCTTCTAAATCACCGTGTCCCAATTGTCCACGGCTATAATATAATTGTAATATATAATATTTAAAAATTAATTTATTATGTTGAAATAATAAAATTTTATAAATCTATTACGTACGTTCCCATACCCATCGAATAAACATCGCCATTTTCTGCTAACATTATTGTGTGATCAAAACCACAGGAGAAATCTACAAATTTTATCCTTTTTGGCATTTCTACCAAAATAGGAATATTAAAAATACGCCCTAAAAATAAATGAAAAATTTTGTTACACACTCAATAAGGACTTACATTGATTCATTTAAATGTATTTTAAATATATTCTACCTAAATTTGTAAGAATAACTGTACATCCTCCTTGTGATATTTTGATAGGATATTCTTCTTCCAATTCATTGCTGAAATTGATAAAATTGGGAACCTTCTTCCAAGATTTTTCATAAAGACGATATTGCCAGATTTCATTAGTCGTTGTTGATATTATTACGCTTTCCTTTCCAGCGCCAACAATTTTACACCTACACTAAAAATAGCAATTTATTAATGTTATGAATATATCTTACAAATGATATAATTATTTATTTTCTATTTTTATAAAATTATTATCATTACCTTCCAGATGATTCTGGAATTTTTAATAACTCTGCTGCTTTCTTGTCATCGCTATTGTCTACTTTTCCAATAATATATAATTCCAAATCTCTCCAAAGAAGGAAATAGTTCCAACTAATCTCCATATTTGTAATATCAGAAAAAGGAACTTTTGTGAATTGATCCATTGCTATAACAATGTCTTCTTCTTCCGTAAATAATGAACTTGCATTGAAACCAGCATAAAAGAGCGTCATATTTCTGTAAATTATTTAATAAAATAATTGATATATTAATAATATCATTATTGTATTTTTAAAAGTTGAAATATTTTTGCCAATATCCTTTTTAGGATTTCATTGATCAAAGTCTATTAACAGGAACAGAATATAAATATTTTACATCTTAATATTTGTAAATATCATTGGTTAAAGAGAACAGATGGCATGCATGAGTTTCCTTAGATACGACTAGAAAACACAACAAACATCGAACAGCTTTTACATAACAGAGTCGCATAGTACGTCGCATAACAAACTACTCCCATTTAAATATTTTGTTCCTGTATCAGTGACCGCTTAAAAAATAATGGTAATAGAAAAAATGATATGAATCTAAACGATTGCGCAATATATTATGCACTTGATTTTCGCACAACGTTTAATATATACAAAAAGTACACTACATATCGCACATAACCTATAAGACCTAGTTTAGAACAAAAAGGTATGCACGTAATATGAGATATTAAAATATTTCTGTAAATACTTACGTCGTTTTGTTATTATATTTGAAATTGTTTATTATTTATTACGTATATTGTTATAATATTCAATGAAAATTCATGGAACGAAAAACAAATCATTTCAGACTACAATCCACCCTAAACAAAATTCTTTGCACTGTTGGTAGTATTGTTTAAGAGATTTAGGAATATAAGATTTGATACAAAAATTTAATTTATATATTTAAACTTTATTAAAATATATGTATATATATATATATAATCTTAATATATATATGTATATGTATATATCTTAAAAATGTATTAGTTTATTTATTTATCGTTGAAATTTTAATGGTAAAAAATAAATCGAGATATATCCTTTCGTTGTTGGTAACAATGTCTATCGATCATTCATCCGATTTAAAAATGCATACTTATCTCATTCACTAAATCTTTTATCATTTTATATTATTTATTTTATTTACTTCAGGGTCTTTTATCTATTCTGAGAAAACTACGTTCGAATCCTGAGAAAGAATTACGCCTTTTACTTCTTGGTTTGGATAATGCTGGCAAAACAACGATTTTAAAATCATTAGCTAGCGAAGATATTACACAGGTAAATTATATATCTTTGAATTAAACACGATTATTATAAATATTTTTTAATAATAATTTTCATTTTATTAATAAGGTTACGCCTACGCAAGGTTTCAATATAAAAAGTGTACAAAGCGAAGGATTTAAATTAAATGTTTGGGATATAGGAGGTGCAAGAAAGATTCGACCCTATTGGCGAAATTATTTCGAAAATACTGACGTTCTCGTAAGTAAAATAATATTAGAGGTAGTATTAAAAAAGAGATAAGAATTTTGCAAAATTATTTCAAAGAACATGGACGTTTTTGTTGGTAATAATAATATGATATTATTAGGGGTACCGGAAAGTAATGTCGCTTTCTTAAATTAAATTCAAACGAATAAATTTTTAACAAGTTTTTATTTTTAATCACAATCAAATATCGACATGCGTAGAAACGACATTACTTTCCTGTCCCACTAATATATATTATACTATAAAAAAGAAAAAGTAAAATAATATCAATGAAATAATATCGTTTTATTTCTTTATTTCCTTTCTTTTATCTTTGTCTTTTCTTTTCTTTTCTTTTTTTTTTTCGAAGATCTACGTTGTAGATAGTGCCGATATCACAAGATTAGAAGAAACAGGGCAGGAGCTTTCTGAACTTTTGTTGGAGGAAAAACTCAGCGGTGTTCCATTGTTGGTGTACGCGAATAAACAGGATTTGGGTCAAGCCGTGACAGCAGCGGAAATTGCAGAGGGTCTTGGACTTTACAACATCAAAGATCGCGATTGGCAGATACAATCGTGTGTCGCAATCGAGGGAAAAGGTGTTAAGGTAAAGCTTATAGAATTGTATATAATATAATTAAGAGATTATCGAATTTTTTTACTTTTCTTTTTTTCCATTTAGGAAGGCCTGGAGTGGGCGTGTAAAAATATGAAAAAAAAATAATGAAAGAACGATTCTTCTCCGATCTGTACAGCTTGTACATTCCAGTCATGTTTTATTCATTGCTTTTATCTAATATTTACAAGAAAACATTCACAAAATGCTATTATTCGTAAATCCACTTCGATCACTTCAACATTCTTGTCTGATCGGCGATCAAATTTTTTGCTTCTATGTCAACAAAAGATTATGACAAACGCGCATTCAATTACTTACGAAGAATACGAACTAGCAATAAGTTTGATAATCAAATTAAGAAGAACAAACTATATATATATATATATATATAGGTATGTATATCTATATATTTTCTAATTGAATTAAGTTAATAATTTTCACATCATTGTGAAAAAAATGAAAGAACGATATAAGAATGTATGAGATGATAATTATTAACCCGCTCTTAATTCAAATCCGATATATAAATCCTTTTTAACGAATATTATTGATCGATAAAAGTTTTTCGCTTTTGTAACTGTACACTGTTTTACTTGGAACCAAAACAAAGAAGAAAAAAAACAGTACACAAATGAAAGCGTATGTTGCACAAGTAGCTACTCACGTTATCTAAAAGATATTATTATTCGTATGTTATATAAAACACTCACGATTATTATCGTATTATCGCGGCAACTTCCTCGTATGTACATACATACAAACGATATTATTAAACATCATTGTAACCTGTAAACATTCACTGGCACACAGCGAAGACCTTGATTTTTATTAACGTCTCTTTGATATCAGGGAAAAAAAGTTTTTACACGTATATCACGAAATTCTCATAGTTCGTTGTGCTCTATATTTTCAGTAGTTACTCTGATTTCTTCTTCGTGAAATGACGTACAGTCGGCTGGATATTTCATCTAGAAAAGAGAAAAATGTAAGAACATTAAGGATATTTTAACATTATAACGTATATACATATATATATACATATATATATATATATATATATATATATATATATGTATATATATATATACTTACAATACATTCACTGTGATCCATTAGAGATCCATAAAGTGCCCAAAAGTTGATATTTATTTTATTACTGATAATCCAGGCTGTTGGGAAGCTTAAGACTTTCGTGATTGAAGTACGTAACATCGGTACATCGTTTTCATTCTTTTCGTTGAGAGTACAAAGTATTTGAGTCGCGCATTGTGGATGTTTGATCGCCCATTTGTATGCACGATGAGACTGATAATATTATGAAAGGAGAAATCAGTAAATCGATAATTTTACGTTCGATCGAAAACAAAAATGTTACTCACTCTTAGAATGGGTTCTACGATATCGTTATTAATCGTATTGCTTAGCTTATTACTGAGTTCTCTGGCACTTATTCTTGACATTATGAAACCTTTTTCAGAAGCTAAGTTAACGAGTTCCTGAATATAAGCGATCGCTGGTCCAACGTATTGACTGCTGTCTATCTTCATATTCAAATGTTTCCTTGCAGCAACGTTCAGTAACCTATTCGAATATAAAATTTTATTAATTAAATAGGTCAATATATTATTAAAATGTTTAATGAAAATATACCAACCTAGAAATACTCTCAGCTGGCTTATTAGCGTCGAACATGACAGACCTTGGATATCCCTGAGATTTGAGGAAACTGTTCCCAACAAATTGGATGGTCGTCATGTAACGTTGTCTTGTCGATGGATCGGACACATGAGCGATCCATTCTGCTACAAAATTCGTTGACAATTTGATCCAACGCCGACGTAAAGAAGGATTCTCAAAACTTCCAAGTATTTTTTCGTACTCTATATTACCGTTCTCGTCTGACATTTGAGCGACAAATGCCGACAGGCCACTCTTTTTCCAAATGGCATGACCTAACTCGGAATTACTGCGAATAGAATTTGTCATCTTACATATTTTCTAAAAATGTCTTTAATATAAATAAAACGTATAATAAGATCGATATAAATACCTAAAGTGATTCCACATAACATGAAGATTTTCCAAAATGGGTGGTAAGAACCAAGAATGTCCGGAATGATCATATTTTTTCGAGGAACCTGTTGATTCTCCGCCATTGTTGAAAATATCTATGATCATAGGTAAGAAACCTAAAAGAGCTTCACCATTTCCTTGTTGCCCTAATAACATTTTACTGATATTGATTATGTTCTTAAAGTTAAAGCTCTGTTCTTCTTTGCCATCATCTGTATCTCTGGTAGGCCTTTTTTTATCGAAAGATCCACTCATCGAAGAGAATGTATTCATTAAGGAATCCCAAGATATATCATTTTGATCATTTCGTTCATTTGCTAACATACCACCAACTTTCAAAAGTATCTCGCCAATTCCACTCTCATCAGATTTGTCAGTTCCTGCCAGCGTGTCACTGATCTATTTATTTCAAGGGATTAACTTGAGATTCCGTAAGATATCTCGGGAAAGATAAGTATCGTCGAAGTAATAATTTTTATACCTGTTTGCCTACATCCGATTGTACGAAAGCACTCGCTACATTCTGAAGTCCACCAACGGCATCTCTGTTCGTAAGAAAAGACTTGGCAGCTTCGATAAAAGCGCTAGACATATCGTTTTCATCCTCTGTCTCACAACGAGCAACTGCTAGCAAAAGAAAGAGGAGCCATGTTCTAGACAGTAGCCACATCATCCTCAGAATCTCTGTCTCTTTCTCTGTCTGTAAAAAAGATTTCCTGTATGATTTTCGAACGGTATATATTTGTTTTGCGCTTTAAATTTATATTCCAACGTCATTCGTTGTATCGTCGTGGATGATTTTGAAGAGAAGTAAGGTAGGTGTCATTGACCCCGGCGATTCCTTCAACCGGATCTTGATTCTGGTCGGGTTATTTTAGGTTGGCACGCCCCATCCTCGTTGGGACGATTTTAAGCGTTTCTATCATCCACGTTCTATCGAAGATACGATCTTAAATTTCGTCCTACGGAAACGTATAAATTTGACGTGAAAGC
The DNA here is from genome assembly GCF_912470025.1 of Vespa velutina. Taxonomy (NCBI): domain Eukaryota; kingdom Metazoa; phylum Arthropoda; class Insecta; order Hymenoptera; family Vespidae; genus Vespa; species Vespa velutina. The sequence continues at coordinate 3,424,642 of NC_062206.1, forward strand.
CGTGATTTCGTGACGTTAAAAACTCGATTCGTAAAGAAGTCATTGCACTAAATTTCAAACAGACGAATTCGAAGCTTTAATAGATAGTATTAACTTCATTTAAATATGTTTATTGTTTTCACCTGTGACTCGTCAAATTTATCGCGCTCCGTAAGGAAGGACGAACGCGATCGTTATAAAGTCAATGTATCCCTCTAACGCGCAATTTGAGTACCGTAAACCGCATGAAATTGGCATTCTCTAGCTTGGGTAACGATTCGGTCTAACGGTACGAGCTGTGTTAGTCATCGTTCCGCCGACGCGCCAAATTCTTCGATTGTTGGTCCCTTTGTCATATTATATTATTTGTGTATATAAGTCAAACAAAAGAATAAGATTTTATTTCTTTTGGTATTCATATATAGATATAATTAAATATCAATGTATAAGAGGATATATTTTAAAAGTGTTAAAATATAAAATGTTATTGACGAAGATTTACAATGGATCGAAAAAATCAGGCATGTTATTTCAAAGGGAAAGTATTCTATAAAAAAAATCTCGTATTATTCAACTTCTATCATTTATTTCTTTTTTTCTTTTCTCTTTGAAATACCGTACTAATATTTTCCATTTTCCGTATGTCTCGTTCTTCTATGTAAAACAGATGCTCGATTAATGATCTAACGAATCGTATTATCGAGTTATCGATCAATGATAAAAAAAAAAAAAAAACGCCATCGATAAGTCAAGAAAAATAATTTCCATAAACATTAATCGAATCAACTTCTTTCAACATAACCATAGATCGCATCGTAATTCTTTTGTCGGTCAAAGATCGATGAATTCTTTAATTCAATTAATTCGTTGAAAAAATTAAATTTTTCTCATAATTAATAAAAAAAAAAAAAAAAAAAAAAAAAAAAAAAAAAAAGAAAGAAAAAAAAAACAAATTAAATAAGTAAATAAATCTTTATCATATCGAATCAAATCATATTATAGTTCACAGACGATGAATTTCTTTAATGAACAATGTAGAAAGAGATCGCTATGTGAGATCAAGTTTTTCACCATTTCAATATTAATATACAATTTTAAATAAATTATATACGTATATTTAATACGTAATAAGCAAATGATAAATAAGAAAAAGAAGTAAATGACGTATATAAACCAAACGACCTATTTCCTTATTCTGATAATACAAAAATTCGCACTTACAATAGTTCTAACGAAAAAAGAAAAAAAAAAAAAAATATAAATAGTTGCACATTATCTTGATCATTAGCATTTTTTTTCTAACAATAAGTCAGCAACCAACAGCGAAAATATGCTCTTTATCAATGTTTCTTTTTCATTTGCATTAACATGGGACTCACAATTTTATTTGCTTATTTTTTCTTACAAAAATAAGCGTTACAATTCTTCCACATTCGCATGCTTCGCGACGAACCGGAACGGCAAAGAAGAGTTCAATGCCGTGCATGTTTAATAACGCGTGCCGTTAAAGAGCATTCGAGTCTCTCGATATTGCACGAAAATCATTTAACGGTTTCTTTAACTACAACATTGTAATATTTTTTAATGAAAAGTTTTTTTTATTTAAAAAGATGTTTGCATTCCATAAACAATTCGTGCTTTTGAAAATAAATTAGTATTTTTCTTATCGACTTATAGATAAAGAAAAACCTTGACTGAATAATAACATTTAAAAAACCATTATAATTTAATCGTCTTGAAATATTACATGTTATTAACGTAGTTACTTTTTAAAATAAAAGTTACATTTTGCAACGTTGAATCTTTTAATAAAAAGGTATATCAAATGTAATCGACGAATTACTAATTTATAAATCAATGATTTTCATTGTATATATTTATTTTAAGTGCAACGATTTGATTTTCCTTTGTTTTAATTAAGTAAGCATATATATATATATATATATATATATATATATATATATATATATACTGAAAGATTGATTATTTATGAACCATCTTATTAAAGTTAATTGTTCAATATGTATATTAAAATTTACTAAGCATAAATCCTGTTACTTCCTCATTATAAAGTTGAATTGGAACGCACGGGCACGTTTAATGATTTTTCTATGAACATCGATAAAGTTGAATCGAGTGTACGAAATCGTAGGACGAAAGAAATGAATTAAAAATCATGGGACGTGATGTTATACGTTACAAGTATAAATCTTTTAATTGGGATGAACATACGCTCTTTTGGATTTCGAGGTAACGATGTAATTAAAATGGTTTACCGGTTCGGAAAATTTGCTATCTCGATAGACGACTGTTGCCACAATTAAGTACTGTAATCGGTGTCAACTAGAGCGTGCTGACTGGAGATTTTCGAAGATAAATAAACGAAGTAAAATCATCGAAATTTGCAAACCTAAATAGATCCTTAAATGAATATTATATTCGTCTACGTTGATATGTTAATAAAAATATCGAGTCATATTTCAATATTTTTCTATTGAAAATTCCAACATTATTTATTGCCTAATCGAATCATTTCTAAAAGTTTTTTTTTTTTTCTAATTTCAATCGATATTAATTCATTAATAAAATATAGAAATTTACCAGAAAACGATGCAATTATTTCTCCTTCTTTATTCCTCTAGATTTAAAAGCACGTTATCGATGAGAACGAATCGTCCGGATGTAATGCGTCTTCCAGAATGAATTTCAACGAAAAAAAGACGCTCGTTGTTGGGTAGAACGATTCAGTCGGTCCTTTCGGTCTCGACTCCGTACACTTGACACAGCGAAGGTTGTGGCGTGACTGGTGTCGGACGTAGCTGGACGAACGGTACTTACCTGAGTGGAGCGTACCTGGCCTACGAACAAACGTGGCGAGCGAGACGAGCAGGACGCAACACAAAACGAATACGATGCAGCACACCTTTTTTTTTTTCAATCTCTTTTTCTTTCATTTCTCCTTTTTTTCTTTTTCTTCTTCTTTTTTTATTCATCATTAATTATTATCAATTAATAGAAAGAAAAAAAAGAAACTTGGATCCACGTGTCTTATAAAATATTATAAATTTACAAAATGTTAAGATATTATCCTTCAAATATTTCTCTTAATAAAGTATGATAATTAATATGGCAGAGTCAGCGGATATTTAATTAATTATGTCTTACAGTAATGTTTTGTACGAACGTCTCGAAAAGTGTAGGTCATTGACCTCCCCAAAAAATTAGGGAACTAAAGTCCGTCGATGGTAACGTCGGCCACTCGATTCCAAGTACCAAGGTCGCACCTTGTTCGATACAATGCCAGAAAGAGCATTCAACCGGTTCCAAAGTGTGGCTCGATGCCAAGATTTAAGTGCCAGATGATCGTTGACATTCCTTCATGGATTTATTTATTTTCTACCTTTAGTCGTATGCACATAAGTTATCGATTAAATGACATAATTCTTTGACAAACAATTCTACGAGTTCCTCGTGTTTCCTTCTTTTTTTCAAAGTATTAAATTTTAATCGTAAATCCTATTTTTCGCCATTAAGATATGCTTACCCTTGAAATACATCATGTTCCTATTTCACTCAGTTCAATTTATGTTATACATTCATTCGCATTTGATTCATTTGAAATCTTTCTTTTTTTTTTTTTTTTTATAACTGTGTCAAAAGGAGGTGTATTTACACGATATAACCGAGTTATCTTTATAAGTTTTAACTGTTTGACATAATATTTTTATTTGTTTTTTATTGTTTTTCTTTCAAGAAAACAATCTTACGTCGACTATTTAACAAATAACAGACAAATCACGTCACCGCATAAATTTTTTCTTTTTCTTTTTTTTTTTTACGAAATTCAATGAAAAGCTAAATTGTCGGACATATTTTTAATTGCACATATTGAGAATCATTAAATTTATTAATACGTATTCAAATATTCGTACGATCCACTGAATTTGTTATTAAAAATTCGTTATGAAATTTCTTATTACACGATATTATTACATGGGAACGAATAATTTTATTTGAAATGTTTTACTAGATAGTCATAAATAAGGCTTATCTCGTAATTATACGATTGTTTTGTGGATCATCCAGGGAACTCGTTACTCTTAACGTTTTAACTGCAAAACCGATAAGTATAGAAGGATAGATGGGGACTTAATTTTTTTTTTTTATCGTAAAACTATGACTTTGCAGTTTGTATGCATTAGATCACTAACATATTGTAAGGGTATTTATTACTTGAAAACATTTTTTAAATTGTAATAATATATTCGACAATTTTATAGATTTTCAAATAAACTTAATGTATTACAATGTACACGTATATAGAAGAAATGTCAACATTTCAATTAGTATTTGGTATAACAAAACGTTATTTCTTTTTTCAAATTTTTAACACATTTCGTGTAACAAATTAATTTCTCTGTTTCTAAAGAAAAACAAAGAAAAAGAAACAATTTTATTTCTTGAACAATTATTTAAATAGCATTCGAGTATTTTCATGATTAGATATATAATAATCGTTTAGAAACCGTTCTTATCGTAGATACTATTTTCGAAGGACTATCGTCTGTTCTAAGATCGTACTAGTTTCACGATACTCATACAAACGATGAGCTATGAAAAATTGATTAGTTTAAGAACCGATTCACGTACTACATCTATTTCCTTCCCCTTTCTTTATAGGTCTTTAAAAAGAATGAAAGACTTCGAAAGTGAAGAAATATATATTTTTTGCTTGTCAATTGTAACAAAAGTAAAGACCCGAGTGAAACATGATGATATAGTTATAGTATGCTCTTTAAAGATATGTCATTCGGCCTAATACGTATACATATATATATACATATGTATATCGTACAATACTCCTTTAGAAAGGAAAGAAAAGGTTTTCACCTGAATAAATGATCAAAGTAGATAGAACATCAAACTTGTCTTTTATGTTTCTTTCTTTCGATATATAGAATATTCGAGTTAAAGAAAGAAGAAAGAAAACGGAGTTTCTTTGTGTGAATCAATGTCCTAAGATGAAGAGGAAATCAAGTTGGAATAAAGAAACAATATATGCTTTGAACTTATACAAAACATTTCTTGGATTGATCGGAGTTTGGCCATTTGATGTGGAAAATTTGTCATCCAAGTTACGTTGGTTCCTGTCTATGTTGATACAAGTTAGTAGATGCGTTAGCAATAAAAATTCAATAGTTGAGATGCATTAATGAATCACTCAACACATTGAATCTTATAATAATGAAAATTTTTTTGACTCTTGCAATAAAGTGTACAAGAATTATGTGTTAGTCAATGTTATTAACTTTATAAGCAAAATTTTAAAGCTCATAATCGATATATTTAGATGAGTACGATAAGCAGTCTATCGTTAGAGGTTTATCAACACTGCGTGGATCTCGATGACACCATGGATGCATTTTTAATGGATCTTTCGTCACTCGTCAGTATCTCAAAACTATTCCTTACGAGACTGAATTATAGACATACTCGTTTCTTGTTATCTTCTATCATCGAAGATCTTTCAATTTTGGATGATTCAAATCGAAAAGAAATCGTGATGAAATATACTACCAGAGGAAGAATCGTTTCAGCTACTATACTTTACTTAGGTTACGCATCTGGGATGAGCTTTATTTTCAGAACTCTACCACTTCATTACGTTCTATCACAAAATATCGATCGAAATGAGACATACAATCTAAAAGTAACGAGTTATTTCTTGTCAACTTATTGCGTTTTCAACGATCAATCAGGATTTTGGCGTGCTGCAATCCTTCTTCTTCAAACTATGCAGATTTTTGTTAATGCTACCTCTCACTGTGGAAATGACGGCTTCTTTTTCGGTATTGCAATGCATCTCTGCGGTCAGTTCGAAGTACTCAGAATGAATTTTGCCGATTTGGAGAATAAGAAGAATCTTTCTTGTAAAAAAATAGGCGTACTTGTACGTAGACACTGTCATTTGATTCGTCTTGCTGATAACCTAGAAGAAGCATTTAACATGATAATATTGATACAGTTATTGATGAGTGCTTTACTTCTTTGCGTCGAGGGTATGTTATTTTTCCATTTATTATTATTATCAAATGAACTTTCGTTATCGTTTAAGGGAGAATCGCGTGATACGATCATGAAAGATATCATATATGTATACTTTATACATCCCAGTGTATTATTATGTCCTATAGAAATATATTGTTTTAGTGTGAAAACGAAATTATTTTCCAGGCTTTCAAATGTTGGTCTCGCTCGATGCTAACGACATTATTGCAACTACCAAGCATGCTGTCTTAATCGTCACATTACTTGTTCAAATATTTATCTATTCTTACGCAGGTAATATGCTCGAATCAAAGTCTGCCGATTTAGTTCTCGGTGTTTACGATTGTCCGTGGTATACTTTCGACACGAGTGTCATAAAAAATCTAGCCTTCGTCATTTTCTATGGTAGAATACCACGTCAAGTGACAGCTGGTAAATTCGTTTCTATGAACTTTTTCACTTTCAAAGAAATTATCAAAGCTTCAGGCTCTTATATTTCCGTATTGAGAGTAGCATTATACGAATAAAGGTTTGTTACTTTCGCAGGATTAAAAATCATTTCTATTTATTACGTTTATTATTATGACAATGACACAGCAAAGTCAATCATTTTGTATTAGTTATAAAATCAATTGAAAATTATTATTGACACTCATGGAGATTAGATGAAATTGATTGATTTCATGAATTAGAACTCTATGAATAGACTTCTATTTCTATACCATTATGGTTTCATTATATTTTCTTATAGGCTACACATACCGCGTCTCCTTTGATTTTTTACGGAGAATGTTTCAGACTGATTTTTTAATAAACAATAAAAGGATAGATTAGAGAAAACACGAAACGTCAAAGCAACGATGAAGGAAGCTTCATGTAATAATTAACTTGAATGAGAACGATTCACAGATATTCGATGACAGCTCGTATTCCAAGCAAAATGTTTCTACCTTTTCATTATATAGAATCTCATTACAGTCAGTAAGCGTTGGTCTTCGTATAAGCTATAATTTCTAGGTGCAACAGGTGTGCGAGAACCATTGCCTAGAAATGTGTATGTAATCGTACATATATATGTACAATTTACAACATCTATGCTTTGCGAGAGTGTATATAAATAAAAAATTAAAGAAAAAGAAGACTTTCTATTATCTCCAGTCAAGACGATGGCATGTGATTTTACGAATCTGAAGTTTATCTGCTTACGTTAATGTTCAGTTTATGACGATGAATCTTGAGAAAAGGAAAGAAGGACGATGACATATTCAACATTTCGGTATTCTAAACGAATATATTATAATGTATAGTTGGAACACTTGGCTTATGTTCCCTCAAAAAAAAAAAAAAAAAAAAAAAAATGAGTCGAATCATTAATCCTGTGATATTTAACTGTTTCTTTGAGATAACGTATGCTATTCTTAGAAAATGATTATAATACAATTAAATTTTCGATTTGCAATCGTTACCTCCATCTAATAACATAAATAAACTTTTTATCGAATTAATTTTCTTTTCGAAATTCTTTCCTTTCATCCGATTAAGATTAAATAATTTATATTTTCGATTTTATTTTATGTACATCGAGTATAATTGTGAAATATTTTAATAATATTCTATATTATCACGAAATAGAGTTTGCGTTGGTCGCGATAACAAACTCATTTATTGTTTCTTAGATTCGAAAACGTTCTTCGTTCAACGTGCGAACGTCAATGAAGAATTAAAGTAAGCAAACTTTTTTCTGAATAATTTCAACGATTTTTATTTTTATTTTTATTTTTATTTTGATACGAATAATCGCAATTGTCCGTTTATATTTCAATGCCATTTACAAAACCTTTTCTTTCCAATTCTAAGGAAACATTAAAATACATACATTTTATATTCCTAATCTTACTTCAATAGATAAATAGATGTAGTAAAATTCTATAATAATTTCTTAAAGAGACACATTGAAAAATTTTTATTTCTTTATTATTTTTATTTTTCTAATTAATTTTTATTATTTCTTATTTATTTTTATTTATTGAAGCACTTAATAGAGAAAAGTTTGTGAACAGCCTTATTTCGTGCGCAATTATTGACCGTCGGTGCATTTGATTTCCTCTCTACTAACTTATTGGCTTATCAATGATCCTCTATCGATATAAGTTTAGCGATCAAGTCATATTATTCATTTATCACGATCACCATTTTTTTTTTTTTTTTAGAAATGTACAAAATTTCTGGGATTCTAAACGATTTTATAACAGACAAATTTCTTCTTTATCGATTGAGTCGTCGTTAAGAAAGGCAGCTACTTTGGTCGATGATTGAAGAATATCTCTATATTCCTCACGATGGATTTGTCCATATCTTAAAAATATTCACAGGAGAATATAATTTATCTGGAGGTGGTTCGATTTCGTGTGCCATCTCTTTCCAATCTTTATATGATTCTGATAGAAATTCAGAATTGTTGGAAAAATAATGTTCACACTCCCCGTAATTTGAATTTTTGAACAGGAAAATATAATTTACCCGCAGATGACCCGATTTCACGTGCCACCTCTTTGCACGTCATGTGATCCTGATATAAATTCAGATTTGTGGGAAAAATTTCGATTTGTTCATAACTTGGAATTTATTTCAAGAATGACATAATTTGGCAGAGAACATAACTTGTTAATACGATTTCGCTTATGTAAATCGTATAAGGAAAATAATGATAAGATTTTATTGAGTAAACATTGAATTTTTCTTCACGTTAAGATTTATTTGGATTTTTTTTATTTATATATAGAAAAGATATATTATTTTATAATTATACAAATACTTATTTTATCATATATATATATATAATATGTATGCAATTTCTTTTTTAAATATTAATTATGCAAATAATTTTATTTTGTAATTATATACATTATTTCCAATTTTTACGATCTTCTTGATTATGTGTCAGTGTTCTGTGCGTATTTAAAAATGATTTTCAATGATTTTCAAATGTTCCCATTATTTTTATTATATTTCTGAGTGCTTTTATGTAATTGTATAGATGATCTCCAGGATTGATTGGCTTTATGTACTTTCAAAATGGTTGAAAGAATGATTTCCTTTACATATTTTAAAAAGTTGTCCAAAAAGTTAATCGTTTGTTTGTTTTTCCTGTAAATCAGAAATAAATTTTGTTAAAATTACGCTAATCTTTTCATATAACTTGCTTTGAAGAGTTATTATCGATATATGCTGCTTGCTTACTTTTGTTAAATATGTTACTGAATGCATTAAATTTAAATATTACTGTCACTAATGACACTTTACTGTATAATATATACAATGAGATAATATAAAACTAAAGGAAGTGTAATTTTAATAAATGTTTATAAATTTCTGTAATTTTAATAAAATTTTGGAAGTGTTACAAGAATGAAGATTGTACAATATATTGAAAGAAAGAAATGAAGTTACAGTACGTATTAATTTTCATGTGACGAAAAAATATCTTCTGCATTTCGTATTGGCAAAGTACCAAAATAGAAAATGAAATATTTTCAAAACGGATTCTCGATGTTTTTTATTTTAAGATGCGACCGACACCATTAATTCAATCTACCTTGAATTCAATTGAAAGAATTTATGCTATTAATTTATCTATTTATAATTTTTGTTCAATTTTGATAATCAAGTTTATTAATAAATTTACGTAAAATGTACCTACCAATGAGGGAAAACACTTGTATCGGAAGAACTTAATTTTCTTACTTCAATGTTAAAACGGATATTTTTCCTGCTGAGTGTAAGAGGTGTTTATGATGTTTACCATTAATAGGAATAAATGTTATGTCAGAAACACAATTTTGAGGACGGTATAATTTAGTTGCATACATTCTCAATAGTCAGAAAAATGTAACAACATCAAATTATGTCTTATCGTCCATAATGTCACCGTTCGTACAAAGAGCTATAGTTCCTTGTAATGTCCAGGAATTACAGAAGCTTCTGTTCAATTTCTCATGGCTCTTATTCATCCCCATCAATTTCGTTTAGTTTATTCCTTGCGATCTATCACGAATAATACACGAGGTAGTTTGATCGATATCTATATTTTGATGCGTTTATGAAAAGTTTCTTTAGCTCTTTTACTTTTTTCTTTTCTTTTATTCTCCGCTATCTTATTACGAACGTCGTGTCATCACGAGTGGACCTAAGAAAATGTCGACGAACGATGTCGTCTGGAATACTGACGCCACGTATGCTTTAGGAGTATACAAATACATAACTTGGACAACCGGCATATGGCCGCTAGACAACGAAGGAATATTTTCAATGATTCGCTTTGGCATCGCTTTCGCTTTGGAGGTAGAACAATACTTTTACTTTGCAGGAATACAGAATATATCATTGTAACGAGGACAGGCGCGTCGCGATATATCGTTGATCTTTAAGAGATCGTTTTGGAAAAAAAAAAAAAAAAAAAAGAAAAAAAAGAAAAAAAAAAAGAGAAAAAGAGAGAGAAAGATACTATGAGTGTGCTTTAAACTGTCTAAAAATCATTTCGGTAGTCGATCCTTTCTTCACTCATATCGTCTACCATAGTTCAGTGCACTAGTTTCCGTTCTGATGGAAATCCAGCTGAGTTGCGGCAACACCGATGAGACTCTGGATTTCTTTGGGGTGTCCGCGTCATCGATGATCGGTCTAATCAAACTAATATTCATCAAGTTACATCAAGAGGATCTACGGAGGATCATCTTGTCAGCACTGAAGGACTGGTCCACGTTCGTCGACAGATCTCCGACAAAGGATATAATGTTGAAATATACACATCACGGCAAATTGGTATGCCGTATACAAGTAGGCCTTGGTCTGGTTATCATTACAGCGATGATATTGGATGCTCTGCCAGCTTCGGAGTCATCTCTTTTGAACAATGCTACATCTAACGATGAGATTGTTAAACGAATACCTCTTAAGACGATGTGCCTCTTTGGCAACATGTCAACGTCTACTTATTGGACAGTTTTCATTTTACAGGGAGTACAGCTGTTGGATGCTGTAATCCTCGATTGTGGAAACGACGTTTTTTTCTTCGGAATTGCCATGCATATTTGCGGTCAGTTCGATGCACTCAAGATATTTTGCGAAGAATTTAAAGTGGAAGATGAAGAGAATCGTGTTCAGAAAATCAAAGAATTTGTTGAGAGACATTCGCATATCTTGGATCTCGTTCATCGACTCGGGAATAGTTTCAATTATATTCTTTTGGTAATTTTAATGGGCAATGGGTTGCACATCTGTTCAGCAGGTAATAAGTTTCTTAACTTTTTGATTATGAATGTATTCGTTACGTTTTCAAACTTTTAGGAATACAAATAATTGTGTTATCGAAACAAAGCGACCTAATTCCTCTTATCAAAGCAGTTCTTTTATTCAACATACTTCTCGGACAACTTTTTCTTTATAGCTACGCTGGAGATTATCTGTCATCGTTGTCTGAAAACATTCACCATGAGATTTACAATTGTCCTTGGTACGAATTCTCACCGAATATTATTCGAAATTTAAAGTTCATCATTATGAGAACGCACATACCATTTCGCCTTAAAGCAGGAAAGTTTTATGCTATGGATATGGAGAATTTCAAGAATATCCTAAAAGCATTTTTTTCATATTTTTCTCTTTTACGAATAGTATTCGACAAGTGACAGTACATATTTCGTTTGCATCATACGAAATGATGATCAGTGTAAGTAATAAAAATAATCCTAATTAAGCTTAATAACTTATCGTCCATTACAATCCATTATAACCTAATTGTATAGTTGAATGAAATAAACTCAACGAAAACAAAAATATTATTTCTAATAGTACTTCTACGATACCATTAATAGAAAGTTTCTTTTTCAAACTTACTTGATTTTTGATTCATCTTTGCGATCCATTTTTTTTTAATTTCATATTCCCTTTGCAACCTTGATGTATCTCTTATCACCATGTTTAAAATTCACTATACACAGCACCAACAAAGTCCTTATACAGTGGACTGTGTCGAGGTTGTTTTGTTGGGAAGCTCTACGGTTATTCAACAATTTTATTAGTAAGTATAAATAAAATATATTCATCATGAATAAAATAGATCGAAGGAAAGAGAGAGAGAGAGAGAGAGAGAGAGAGAGAGAGAGAGAGAGAGGAAGAGTACATTTTCTTACTACAATATTATTGTACAAAATATTTACCAAGAAGACGCTTTCCAAAAAATGACGTTAAAGGTATGAATTTCATAGAAAGGAAATTCGACAATGCTATAATTCAGCTATACATATGGTATGAAAAATATAACCGAACATAAAATTATACGATATACTCTGTAATATTATCGCTCATGCATAAGTTCATAGTTTGTTGCATTAAGCATGAATTACGAAGCTCGCGTGCATATTCCCATAGCTTTACTCATCGCCATCAATTACGTTTAAGTTGTTCCTCGCAATCATACGGTAATAATACATGTGACAGTTTGATCCATACATTTTGATGGATTATGATGAAAACTTTCTCTTCTTTTATTCTGCAGTATCGTATAGAAAATATCATAACGTGTCTTTGAAAGTTTATCAGAAAAAATGGATATGGAAGACGTTGTCTGGAATTCTGACGCCAAGTATGCTTTAGGGACATACAAATTTATAACTTGGACTACTGGAACATGGCCTTTACAGGATGAAGGAATATTTGCGATGATTCGCTTCACTATTGCCTTCATCTTGGAGGTAATACAGTACTTTTTCTTTATAAAAATAACAAAGATCGTTGCACACAAGACATACAAATCGTTATATAGGTACTAGAAGAAAAAAAATATTAAAGAAAATTATAAATGTTTTAAGTGTACTGTATATATAAAATTTAATATCATCTTGATCTGTTCTTAACTCGTATTTTTTTTTTGCCCCAGTTTAGTTTACTAGCTTCTGTTCTATTGGAAATCCGGCTAAACTGCGGCAATACGGACAATACATTAGAGTTCTTTGGATTGACAGCAGGAATGACAACGGGTTTAACAAAATTAATTTTCGTCAAGTTACACCAAAAAGATTTACGGAAAATCCTTTTATCGGCAATTAAGGATTGGTCCTCGATCGAAGTAAAAAATTCTTCGGCAAAGGAGATAATATGGAAATATACTCATCGAGGCAAGTTGGTATGCCGCGTACAAATGAGCTTGGGTCTGTTAATCATTGGATCGATGATACTGGATGCTGTGCCAACATTAGATTCCTTACAGCAGGACAATACCACTTTGAGCGAAGAGAATATTAGACAGATTCCACTTCGGACTATGTGTCTTTTCGGCAACATGTCAACGTCAAGTTATTGGACAGTCTTCGTTTTACAAGGAGTTCAATTATTGAATTCGATAGCTGTTAATATGGGAAACGATGTTTTCTTCTTTGCTATTGCCATGCATATTTGTGGTCAACTCGACGCACTAAGAATTTTTTGTGACGATTTTAAAGCGAATGATGAGAAGGATCGAGTTTTGAAGATCGAAAAATTTGTTCGTAGACACTGCCATCTGTTGGAACTTGCTCAACGACTTGAGAACACCCTAACTAATATTCTCTTAGTGAATTTAATGACCGATGGATTCCACACTTGTTTAGCAGGTATTAGATTTTCTAACGTTTTCATTATAAAAGACTCTGTAACATTAATATGATTTTCAATTTTTAGGAATACAAATCATTATTATGTCTAATAACATTGACATTGTTCCTCTCACCAAAGTGAGCTCTGTGATTATCATCATCTTAGCACAACTTTTTTTATATAGCTATGCAGGTGATTCCCTATCATCGTTATTCCAAAATATTTGCCAAGTGATTTATAATTGTCCATGGTATGAATTTTCACCGAATAACGTTCGAAATTTGATGTTTATAATTATGAAAACGCATATGCCATTTCATCTTACGGCGGGAAGGTTTTATATCATGGATATTGAGAATTTCAAGAACATTGTGAAAACATGCTTTTCATTATTTTCTCTCTTACGAATTGTATTTGCAGAGTGAACATTACAGTGATGTAAGTAATAAAATTTTATTCTTCTCGTCTTAATTAATTCTGTTTACATAAAATGTTCCTGTGTAAATAACGGTATAGAAAAAGATTTAATTTATGATCAACTAGTTTTAATTTAAATTGTGTCTTGATCGTATTAGAATTGTATTTGATTTTTTTATTATTTTTATTTTTATAAACTTACCATAGCTTATCATAGCTTAACACTTGCGATTTCCTCCAATGTAAATTGGTGTGTCCAATTCGTTTGATGAAAAACATTCTGCATGTTGAATATTTGCATTTATCCATTAGGAATGAAAAACATATATCTACAATTGTAGAGTACATTGCAAGAGAAATATATTGTACTTTCTTATCTCCGATATTACTCGACAAGATACGATAAAAATGTTATTGGAAAACCTTCATAGTATCCATAGACATTGAAACTTCACTCGATACTATAATTCAGAAAAATATAACTCAGTCTAAAATAATGTGATATTGTCCATAATGTTGGCACTTAGGTTAAGGGGTCGTACTTTGTTACATCGGGCATAAATTACGGAACTAGTGTGCATTTTCCCATAGCCCTTTTCTCATTCCTAACAATTACGTTTAGATCATGCAAGAATAATACATGGGTTAGTTTGGTCTATGCACTTAGATGCATCTGGTAAAAACTTTTTCTTCCACCTATACTCTTTTCTATTCCTTTATTTCCTTGTATCGTATCGCGGACATTGTGTCATCACGAGTGAACCCGACAGAATGGCGAACGATGATATAGTCTGGAATACCGACTCCACCAATGCTTTAAAAATATACAAATATATAACTTGGACAATTGGCACGTGGCCGCTACAGGATGAAGGAATATTTGCGATGATTCGTTTTGGCATATCCTTCGTTTTAGAGGTAGTACAATAATTTTCACTTAGAAAAAAATATAAAATGTCATTGCAAAGAAGACAGACACATCGCGATAGGTTGTTGACCTTTTTACATCACTTCGCCATAAAAAAAGAAAAAGAAAAAGAAAAAGAGAAATATTATAAGCATTAAACGTACACAACTTTTTGGTTTTTGGTGCGTATCATCTATGGTTTCGTATCGTCTACGACAGTTCGGTACATTAGTTTCCGTTCTGATGGAAGTCCAGTTGAATTGCGGGAACACCGATGAGACTCTTGATTTTCTTGGAGCTGCAGCGTCAACGTTCTCTGGTTTAATGAAATTAATATTCATCAAGTTACATCGAACGGATTTACAGAGAATTATCTTATCAGCTCTGAAGGATTGGTCCTCGATCATTGCTATTTCTTCGGTGAAAGAGATAATGTTAAAGTATACAGAACGAGGCAAGTTGGTATGCCGCGTACAAATGGGCTTCGCACTGATCATAATTTCAGCAATGATATTAGATGCTTTGCCAAAATCAGACTTATCTCATTCGGATAATAGCACTTTGAACGAAGATATCGTTAAACGAATACCTTTAAGGACAATGTGTCTTTTTGGCAACATATCAACATCAACTTATTGGACAGTCTTCATTTTACAGACGATCCAGATGTTGAATGCTGTTTTCGTCGACACTGGAAATGACGTTTTTTTCTTTGGAATTGCTATGCATATTTGCGGTCAGCTCGATTCACTCAAAATATTTCATAACGAATTTAAAGTGTTGGATGAAGAGAATCGTGTTCGTAAAATCAAGGAATTCATTGATAGGCACTCGCATCTGTTGAATCTTGCAAGACTGCTCGAGAATACCTATAATAATATTCTTTTGGTAATTCTAATGACAAGTGGATTGCACATTTGTTTAGCAGGTAATACTATTTTTTACTCTGATATAAGATTCATTAATGTCTCTCTGATGCTGATCCAATTTTCAACTTTTAGGGATACAAATCATGTTGTTATATAAACAAAATGATATAGTTCCTCTTGTCAAAGCTATCGTAGCGTTTATTATCATTTTAGGACAACTTTTTCTATATAGTTACGTCGGGAATTATCTTTCATCATTATCCCAAGAAATTTGCCAAGTGATATCTAATTGCCCTTGGTATGAATTCCCACCGAGTATCGTTCGAAGTTTTGTGTTTATAATTATGAGAACACACGTACCGTTGCTTATCACGGCTGGAAGATTTTATCCTATGGACATGTCGGGTTTTAAGAACATTTTAAAAGCTTCTTTTTCATATTTTTCTGTTTTACGAATCGCATTCGAAGAGTGATGTTATATGTGTTCCATTTGTAACATAGAAAATGATGATCACTGTAAGTAATAAAATTGGTAGTAATTAAGCATATCTACGTCATGTCTTCTCTTATTACGTATCAAAGAAATAATTCAATTTGTTCCAAATGGATAAAATATTATTTAATACATCGATATCCGACATTTTTTACGTCTTTGTGACTTATCGTAACTTATACCTTGTCTAAAGCTAGATCTAAACTTGTAGCCTAGCGTAAAGAAATATATTGCTACATTTAAAATTTGATAATAATATCAAATTTTTGTAGTTGAATCAAACTATAAATAGTTAATCAATTATTATAATAGTTAAATAAAATTATTTTTCACGCAGATAAACACAATATGAATACACATTTCACGAACTTAATGCATTTCATTAGTTACACTTCACCAAATTAATTCATTTCACGAGTCATACCGCACGAATGAATTTCACAAGTCACATTTTTTACACTTAACATATATCTTCCACAAAAAAAGAAAATTGTATATATCGTCAATACGATTTAAACTATTGTAATAATCATATTTTAATATAGTTTTCATCGTATCAATTACTCCAAAAAGATAACTCCTGTAGTGCGGTTATATCAAAATTTTTTTCATAACACCAACAAATTCTTCTCCAATAGTATTTAATATGTTCAGACCCTTTAATGGATGATTCTCTTTATGCTCGACATTTGTATACGTAGGTAAATATAAAATAAACCTAACATGTCGATAATATATAATTCATATGAAATAAATTTTCTTACCTGAATGTTACTTAAAAAAAATATATTTACGAGGAAGATGCTCATCGTGAACAACGTCAAAGGCTTCTGCTATGTCTACCATCTGTAGGCATAAATGCTGCAGAAATTGTATTCGACGGCGCTGTAATTCAGTTACGCATATGGTATGAAAAATATAACCAAACCTAAAATTATGCGACATAGTCTAATATTACCGTTCAGGCAAAAGGTCGTAGTTCGTTGCATTCAGCAGAAATTACGATGCTTGTCTACAATTTCCCATATCTTTACTATTCCCCATCAATTTCGTTTCACGATCTTACTCGAATAATATATACGACAGTTTGATGCATACACTTTTTTGCATTTTATAAAAACTTCCTCTTCCTCTTTTATTTCTTTCTCTTCCTTTTTTTTATTTATTTCTCTTCTTTTATTCTCTCGAATCGTATCGCGAGTGTCGTGTCGTCGTAAGTGCATCTGAAAAAATGAACAGTGACGATGTAATCTGGAATACTGACTCCACCAATGCACTATGGATATATAAATATATAACTTGGGCAACTGGTACGTGGCCGTTACAAGAGGAAGGAATATTTTCAACAATTCGTTTCGTCATCGCGTTCGTTTTAGGGGTACTGCAATACTTTTACTTATCAAGAATAGAGAATGTCATTGTAAAGATGACAAGGTGATTTAGACGTTACATCAGGTAGATTGTAAATTATTTCTTGACTGGTATTATCTATCACAGTTTGGTACACTAGTTTCCATTCTGATGGAAATCCGACTGAATTGCGGTAGCGTCGATGAGACACTGGATTTTTTTGGAATTTCGCTTTCAACGGTGGGAGGTCTGACAAAGTTGATCTTCATCAAGTTGCATCGAAATGATCTACGGAAGATCTTTATGTCAGCATTGAACAATTGGTCCGCTATCGTCGACAGTTCGTCTGCAAGGAAGATCATGTTGAAATATAGCCAACGTGGCAAATTTGTGGGCCGTATGCAGATGAGTTTCGCTTTTGTCATCATTACAGCGATTATATTGGATGCCATTTCTTCACCGGAGGCCTTCCAGCAGGAGAACATAACCTCGAGCGAAGAGTTCCCTAAACGAATACCTCTTCGGACTATGTGTGCCTTTGGCAATATGTCAACATCTATTTATTGGACAATTTTCGTTTTACAGTCAATTCAGCTATTTAACGCAGTACTTATTGAAAGTGGAAACGATGTTTTTTTCTTTGGAATTTCTATGCAGATTTGTGGTCAGTTCGATACACTAAGAATCTTGTTGAAAGAATTTAAAACGGAAAAGGAGGAGGATCGTGTTCAAAAAATTAGGCAATTCGTTGATAAACACTCGCATTTATTGGATCTTGCTCGACGAGTCGAGGACACTTTCACTAACGTTCTTTTAATACTTTTAATGACCAATGGAGTGCATATCTGTTTAACAGGTAATAAATTTGTATTTTTTAATCACGAATTTCTAATCGATTTTAATATAGTTTCTAATTTTTAGGGATACAAATATTGTTGCTGTCCAAACAAAATGATGTAGTTCCTCTCATCAAGGCTATCGTCGCGTTCATTGTCATCTTGATACAAATTTTCTTATATAGCTATGCCGGGGATTTTCTCTCGTCATTAACTCAGGATATTTACAATGTGATTTATGATTATCCTTGGTACGAATTGTCACCGAGTAACGTTCGAAATTTGATATTCATAATTATGAGAGCGCATAAACCGTTTTGCTTGAGAGCCGGAAGATTTTATCCTATGAATATAGAAAGCTTCAAGAACATTTTGAAGGCATCTTTTTCATATTTTTCCGTCTTACGAATTGTATTCGAAGAATGATTGGATCTGTTCTATTTATAAACAGCAAATGATTATTAGATAATAAAAATTCATAATAGTTTATGATCACGAATTCATTAAAAAAAATAAAAGATGTAATCGATTGAAACTGTCGAAGGAATTCGATCAAAATCGTTTCTATTTTTAGCCGTTGTTAATAATAAATTATTATCTTTAATATCATTACTATTTTTATTATAATAATATGTTATACTACAGTTTTAGGTAGATGCAGAAAGAAGAATTTATACGAAAAAGGGAAGGGATATAGTTCCCCTAACGCACTTTTAACTCCTATTTCAATAAATTTTAAACAAACTAAATGTAGAACATTAATTTCTTAATATCTAATTAATATTCATTTTTCGATCTACAACACGTTATATTCACTTCCAAAAGATATTCAAATATTATTATGATATATAATATATTCTATATGGTAAAACGAACCTTGTTTAAATTCGACGTCGTCTCTTTTCAATTCTTCTTTTCTTCTCATTTTTGTGAACAAATTCGTTAAAAATCTTGAGTTCTTCGTTAAACAATACCAGCCGATCAAACCTAACTCTTCGACGTTCGTATGGTATCTTTCTAGAACGTAATGGAAACACTATCGGATCTATCGAAATACAAGTCGAAACATTCGTGGCGCATGCTCAGAGCAAAAAAAAAAAACTAAGAAAAGGGTAAGAACGATTGCAGCGATAGCGTTCAGATTAAATAAGAAATGAGTCAGGAAATGTTTCTCGCTACCTAACTGCTCGTCTCGTATCTATTATGAAAGTGGTATGATCGTCGATAAAATGACGATGAATGATAGTGTTCAATCAGCACTGGGAGAGATCATCAACCAAAAATGGAAAAAAAGCCGTGGAACGACGATATTGCCTACGCGATGACCTTTTACAAGTTCTTAACATTACCCATAGGTGTTTGGCCTCTTCAGGATTACAATTTTTTTTCGACTGTCCGATCCATCGTAACAGTGATTATCCAGGTAAATCGTTTCTATCTTTTATTTAGAAGATCTATCTGGACCAGAAAAAAATACTATGATACTTATCCCAAACATTAATTCTAACATTTTCAAGTAATCAATTTCATTGCATTTGTTACATGGGCATTTGAGTTGTTCTTGTATTAAGTTACATCGAAATGACATTTGTAATAAATATCAAAAAGAGATAACATATAGATAAAGATCCATAACGTTTAACCAAGATCATCTATTTGGATTAATAATTTTTTTTTGGACAATATTTTTGTTTAAAGAAAAAAGATCTTTCGACGGATTATCTTCTTTCTCTACAGATCCTGATGGTTGTATTTCAATGTAAAGAACTTCTTGCTGGCTGTAACAATAGCAATGCCAATTTGGACAGTCTAGCAATAATCGCATGCAATATAATGGCAATCATTAAGATTAGCTGTTATCGATTTCATTCTCGATATTTGATCGAAAATTATGAAAAAGCTGTAAGGGATTATTTGCAAACTAAATCGTCGGAAGATCTTGGAATTATGAAAAGACACGCTTTCATCGGCAGAAGCTTATGTTCCAGCCTTATATGTTTCTCCTACATTTCAACGTCGATCTTCATGATTGCACCTTTCTTCATGGGCTCCGAAGAAACAATTATAAATGGTACGAGGATGAGTCTTCCCAAAACGTTGAGTTATCCGATGCCTTCCGATTGCACTTTGGGAAATTTCAATGTTTCCATTGCACTATACTGCTTCATTTCTACGTTGGATATCGTATTGTTGATTAGTACGTGCAATGGCAATACCGGTAACGTATTTTTCTTATTATTCATACTTTCAAAAAATTATTACGAGTTACATAGGAAAATATACGTTTCACTTTGAAGGTAACGATTGTCTTTTCTTTGGTATTGTACTACATGTCTGTGGACAAGTTGAAATATTAAAGATTCAGTTTACACGATGTAGATACAAAAAAGAGATGAAACGAGAGTTTGAAAATCTTTTATCGAGATACAGCGAATTGTTAATTTTGGCCGATTATCTCGTCAATACGATCAGCTTCGTTCTGATAGCACAGTTATTCGTCAGTTGTATACTCATCTGTATTATAGGTAATTATAAGTATGTAATATGTTATAATTCAGTTACTTAAATCGAAGACGTTTTTATTTTTTTAAGGTTTCCAATGTATTTTGGCTCTGCAGTATTCCGATATTTTCATGTTCACCAAGTCGCTGACAGTACTTAGCACTTTTTTGTTGCAACTACTTATATACAGTTACGTCGGAGAATACTTGAGAAATCAAATGGAACAAGTTGGGTATGCCGCTTATACAAGTGCATGGTATGATTTTCCAATATCTTGGAGGAAGGATTTGATCTTCCTTCTGATGAGATCTCAACAACTCGTTGAAATAGCGGCAGGTTATTTTTTCCCGGTTAACATGCGAACTTTCATGAGTATCGTCAAAACATCTCTCTCATATCTATCGGTACTACGCGTTATGTTATTACAAACTTAAATGATTTATGCGATAAAATATGGCCAGCAGTATGACCAAAGATTTGAGTTAAAATATTCTTATGGTTATGAGTTAAAATATTCTTAACATACTTGTTCTTCTTTACCGTAATAAAATTATCTCTCGAGAATGCTTCTCTTTTTTTCTTAACTACGTGCTACTAAAAGTATTGTTGTATAGTCCATGAGTGAAATTAACCATAAGTGTGACTGAACTATTTGTCTAAAAACATTTGAATTACATATATCGCACATTTTCCTTCCTATGTCTTTTTATACTTTAAGACAATCGCAATTGTGTTACTACGTCGAGTATAATCCTTTGTCAAATTAATAATATTAAATCACTCGCTGATGAATCTAAATAACAATACAAAAGCGTTCGAAATTTTGTTCGCGCACATTATATTTCTGTCAGCCTGTCTTTCTGTCATTTTCTCTTTCTCATAGCAACGTTTCTACAACAAGAAATGTGTCTCTGACAACGTTTTAGTTCGGCTGAGGTTAGGAATCGCCGCCTTTATGATAAATTTTTCGGTTACAGCGGTTTATGTCAAATGAAATGCGCTTTAAGAGGACCGCTGTTCCGTTTTGGACTCTAAAACAAATTCTTATAAGGTAATTACTCGGCATTGATTTCTATGGAAATATAATATAATAACTCTACAATGGGATAATATTTAAAGGTAATACGTAAAAGTTCATATCGATTAGTGATTCGAGATGAAACGATCATTCGGATTTTACAGGCTATTGTCTAGTGCAAAAAACGGAGGTGGTAAGAAAGAAGCATGTGCAAAAGTGGCGAAATTCGAATCATGCCAGTTGGATCCCTGTACGTTGGATCCATGCAAGCCGGAACCGAGTGTAATTATTATTGGGGCAGGAATGGCGGGTTTATCAGCAGCGCATCGTTTAGCGCAATGCGGTCTGCAAAAATTTACGATACTGGAGGCAACAGATAGGTAAGACTCCGTCCACGATACGTCGATTTTGAATCATAATTTTAGATGGTGACATATAGTTTATAAATTGTTCATGGAGTAGGTACGTATTGTGGTAATGGAAACTAAGATCCTGAATTTTAGAACTAATGATTATTCGTACTCGCATTTGATACATTAACCAACTGAGCTATGTATGTGTATCGTTCCGAATCTCAGGCCCGGCGGTAGAATTCATTCTTGCTGGTTGGGAGATGTCGTTGCTGAGATGGGAGCAACCTGGATAGAGGGTGGAAGCGTGACAAATCCTGTTTTTACTCTAGCGGCACAGGAAGGACTTTTAAAGGCACCCCTCTCTAGACCCGAACCAAATCATGGACTCTTCTGTACCAGCGATGGTCGAGCGATCGATCTACCGGTCAGCATCATTGCTTATCATACCTTCCGACAGATCGAACAACAAGCAGCGGCTCTCTTCTCTTTGGGTTGCGGTCGTACCCACGGTACGTTGCTGAATTTCATGGGCGTCAGAATACAGCAAGAGCTACACAATTTCCCGGAGGAGCAACGGTACAGTTGCGATGTACCTTCGTATATACAGGGTGGACCATTTTAATGGGGACACCTTGTATATTTTTTCTTGATTGTCAATAATTAAAATTTATATGAGCAAACTAAGAGATCCGGGTGTTCCTATTTAAATATTCCACCATGTATGTAAATATTTAGGCTAAACATCCACTTTAGATGTTATCTCGGTGTATTATGACGAACCTAATGACGTATTAATCCTAAAGGCTTAGTCATTGCTCGCATTGTGAAAAAAATTCGTTCCCTTCGTTCTCATATTTCAGATATGACGCGGCTAGGGTAATGTACGGTCTAACCAACTTCATCAGATGCCGTTGCGGTGACGATCTTTCTCTGGTCTCAGCCGATCAGTTTGGTAGTTACATAGAGATACCTGGTGGAAATGTAAGAGTGCCTCTTGGATATGTCGGTGTTTTAGCACCGTTGCTTAGAGATTTGCCAAGCTGTTGCCTCAAGTAAGTTTAAATTCAAAAAAAATCGATCGATTGCGGCTTTCTCTTTCTTTTGCTTTCTTTTTGTTTTATTTTTTTTTTGTTTGTTTTTTTTTTTTCAGATACTGTAAACCAGTGAGTTCCATCAGGTGGGGTGTCATCGACGATTCCTGTCCTCGTGCTATGGTAAAATGTTGCGACGGAGATGAATATCCAGCCGATTATGTCATCGTAACTCTATCTCTTGGCGTACTGAAGCATCAACACGACAAACTTTTTTGTCCCGCTTTGCCACCTGAGAAAATTGATGCAATAACGAAACTAGGATATGGATACGTTAACAAGATATTTCTCGAGTATGCTAGACCTTTTTGGGTTTGGCGAGAAGGAGGGATCAAGTTGGCATGGTCTGCCGACGAATTAGCGGATAGATGCGACTGGGTTAAAGGTTTTCTCGAAATTCTTTCCGATTCTTTTTGATCCTTGAACGAAAAGATAGCTTTCGACTTTTAGGTATATCTTTCATCGAAGAACTCCCAAGTTCGCAACATGTATTATGTGCTTGGATATGTGGCCGTGAAGCCGCAGAAATGGAACTATGTTCCGATGAAGAAATAGTCGATTCTATAACGCGTTTGCTCCGGCAGTTCACCGGTGATCCAACCTTACCATATCCAGCTAATATTCTCAGAAGCAAGTGGTGCTCCGACCAATATTTTGCTGGTTCATATAGTTACATGGCTATGAATAGCACTGTTAACAATCAATGTCATCTAGCCACTCCTATTCCAGGTGTTCATAATTCTTACCTTCCAATAAATTGTCTTTTCAGAAATAAGATACAGATTTTTCCGTTCTTTATCCAGGTACATGCGAACCGGTTCCACCGATTCTTTTCTTCGCTGGAGAAGCAACGATCCCGGGACATTATAGTACCGTGCATGGTGCCAGACTTAGTGGAATACGTGAGGCGGAACGAATAATTCAATTGACAAAAAGATATGGTGGCCCTCCTCAAAACTCTTCGTGCAAATTGTGAATGTATTTGCCTTTTTTTTTTTTTTATATTCAATATTATTAAATCAGTATATTTGTATGCTTGTATATTTATATACTAGTAAATTTTATTTTAAGGATTTTTACGAAATGGAACGACACGGATCAATCAATCACATTATTAAATCCAGATAACATAAACAGCATATATTTCAATAATTATTTGATAACAATGATAAAACAGATAATAGTATTAGTATAATATTAATATGGATACGAACGATGAAGCACATTCTACACGTTTCAATTTTTATTATATTCCAGTGGTCCCCATCAACGAACATAATCTAAATCATTACCATGAGTGGCAATATTTCGAATATGCTATATGAATAAGTTTTCGTTATTAAACGACAATTACGAGCTTGATAACCTTTAATAAAACTTAATATACAAGCTCTCATGAGGAATAATCTAGCTACTTGTTGAGCCGTTCTACGAGCTCTAACTTATTTCTACGCCTATCGTTGTTCTAATCTCAGTGCTACATTTTAACGAGTGTTGAATTTGCGCCATTCCGAACTATTTTATATTTTTAAAGAATGTCTAATAGATTACATACACAACTTACACACGATATATATTGCATATTAAATATTTCGGTGGGCAATAATACACAACCAAGTTCATAATAAACTATTGAAACAATAATAAATTATAATAACATTTAGTTACCGTTTCAAACAAACTCGTTACTGCGATCATATCTGACACTCTCCTACATACATACATCGTATAATTTAATTATTTATAATATGATCTCAAAAATATATATATGAGAAAATAACATATTATAGATATTCTTTATTAATGATATGTGAGCATTATTATACTTATATACCGTGGCAAATTATGTGCAAACATATCAGAAAATATCAATAGGAACTGTTAGTGAAAATATTCGACTTCGTCACATTGATCTCCATCCATTAAAAAATAATTAAACTATTTCGTAAATCTCTACGTTATAATATAAACTATGATTGGTTAAAATAATACTGTTAAATTATTGAAATGTCGACTTCAATAGGGTGAATCTCACATAAAACGTACTAATAATTTTGGAAAAAAAAAGAATTTCTAAAGGGAACAAAAGATGACTTATACGAAGAAGAAATAAAATTATGATTGATTACAAGTCGCTGGTGCAAGCGATCTGCAACCACGAGCTATTTGAGCGCGCCATCACTTGGAAACCGAATGCTCTTCCAATACTTCATCGGCTCTCTGTTTAATCTCCTTCCATGAGTAGAGTATATCACTGCTCTCGCTCATCCGTGAGCATATTGCTAAACGAAGAAAATATATATCGTTTATCTTCGATGGAACCAGATGAATATTTCCAGCACCATTTATTCTCTTCAGAAGAGCCTCGTTCACGTCATTAGATGCCTGTTATCATTCAATCGTTAAATTAATCTTATAATATTAATAATAAGTACTAAGTTTAATCGATGTTTTTAGATATCAAACTATGTTTCAACGATCGTCTTTGAACAATTAAAAAAATTGTTAAGTCTAATTTTCTTAAAAGTTTATTAAAATAATTTACCTTCAATCTAAAGCAAATTAATCCAAGAATAACTTCAGCAACGATCTCGAAACGGGAATCGGAGAGAACAAGTGCTTCAAATTCATGAGCTTGAGCAACGTGTGACCTTATATATTTCTGTAGATTTTCTACCCCGTAGATTCTTAGAACGAACCAGAGTTTAAGTGCTCGGAATCTACGACCGAGTGGAATTTGCCAATGCTGAAAGAAATAAATTCAATTAAAAAACAAAAAAAAAGAAAAAAAGAAGAAAAGAAAACTGTTTAGATATTCGTACGATGATTAATAAAAGTCATTGAAAGAACAAAAATGAAATATATTTACTCTGTAGTCTGGAGCTGATCCTTGCATTTCGTGTTGCAGGTACAATGGATCGACATTAAACGTGTTAATGACGAAAGTTGGATCCTTAAACCACATGGTGGAACAGTCAAAGTTAACCAACATCCATTTGTGTGGATTAAAATTAAATGAATCAGCTTTTTCGATGCCCTTCATTAAATAACGAAATTCCGGACAAATGAAAGCTGAACCTAAATGGAAAATAATCGTTATTTCAAGGTAAAATTAATTTCAGTCTTGTTATCGATTATTATACGTTTAATATGTGAACAATCGTTCATAGAAATATTCAGATATTTTTTTTTTAAATTATATAAAACTCAATTTGTTTTAAAACGAACAATGAACTCTAAAACGTGAGCATGGAACTTAACAAAAAATGTTCTCTTCTTTTTATGAAAAGATATTATAATGAATCATGTTAAAACGTGTTAAAACGTATAGATACATTTTGAAAAGGGATACATTCTTATGAAATTACCTGCATATGCGGCGTCTACATGTAACCAAATGGACTCACGATTAGCTACTGGACCTAATTCGTCTAAGCGATCGAAAGCACAAGAACTTGTTGTTCCTAAGGTAACAACGACCTATGAAAACAAAAAAAAAAAAGAACAAAAAAAAGGATATCTCAATGATGCAATTTTTGTAGGAATCAATTATCTTAAAGAAACTTACGTAAAATGGAATAAGTCCTTTCTCCTTGTCTTCACGAATAGCCTCTGCTAAAGTCTCACCACGTAGTTTGTTTTTTGAATCGACCTTCAATAGACGGAATTTTACGCCACCGAGAAGACCAGCTCGTTCGACCGAACTATGTGCTTGACCTAAACGAATATCACATTTGTAATATTTTTCTACTTTTTTCTTTTTTTTTTTAATTAGCTAAAAAAAATTTATTGCATCTATTTTGATTCTTATTAATATAGAATTTCTGTGATAAATGATTTTCTATAAAGGCGACTTTTATAGAATTCTAACTTTGTGTAGTTCGAGATGACTAATGAAAACGAGAATATGAGATTTGGGTTGGAAATAGTCCAGTGAAAAGGTTCGACTAGAATATCTCGGCTAGAGTGGTTATTATAGGTTGCCATGGTGACAAAGTGCCGTTTGATGAAGTGTTTCGACCCCATACACGCCCTTGTCAAGCTACTTCATCATCCCTCCCACACACCTCTCTTTCTCTCTCTCTCTCTCTCTCTCTCTCTCTCTCTCTCTCTCTCTCTCTCTCTCTCTCTCTCTCTCTCCCGCTCTACCTTTGTGCCAATTGTGTTGGGCTATTGTCGTTGAAAGCATAAAAGCATTATTTTTAATCACGAATAATATTCCCGGAAAGTGTCAAAAGTGATATCGAAAGAAACTTACAGGATCCGTAAGCCATCATTTTTCCGATGATCTCGTTGTCGGTCCATTCAGGATGCTGCTCTTTAACTTCCTTAATTTTCTTAGCTTTGGCTCCGAGCAAAGCGACTAGAGTTGCCTCGCTTGCAGTTCCCTGTATTGGATAACAAAACTTCGTAAAGTGATTTCTCTCTATTGCGATCATCCTTTTCGAAAGAGATAAGAAAAGGATTTACCTGAATAACACCACCACCTTTGCCACCGCTACAAGCTAAAAATTCTTTCGGTAAATCCAACATTTGTCCTAACCAATCGAGCATTATCACTTCTAATTCCGTACAAGCTGGGCTAGCCATCTGAAGAAGGAAAAAAAAACAAAAAGAACATTTGAAATTGCTAGCGGAACGAAAGTCGTTCGAATTACGATCGAACAATGACCTATTGCAAAACCTACCCATGTAAATCCAATGCACGCAATAGCTCCGCTCAACATGTCTGCAACAATAGCTGGATATGATTGAGCCGTGGGGAAATAAGCGTGAAATTTTGGACTGTGCCAATGAGTTACCTATAATGAATGAAGATATAAATGACTATTCAATATTTTAATTGATCTTTTAATGAAGGCAAACTATATCAATATATTATTCTATTTAATTTTTATTTTACGATCAAATAAAATATATTTCACGTTTGAATTTGTACGAGTTGATTTTTTAATTTTCATCTTTAAATAACGACACGTGAGACGTGCTACATAACTTAAAAAGAAAAAAAAAAAGAAGAAAAAAAAAATTATTTCACTCACTCCTGGCATGATCACTCGTTCTACGTCACTCATTATATCCTCCCATTTTTCCGCATTGCGAGGTGCTTCTGAGGGTAAAAGTGGTTTCATGTATCCCGGTTCAATTGTCGGTAAAACTCTCCTAAAATAATTTATAAAAGAATTTTATTCGAAAGAGTAGAAATTCTCTTTTTATTCTTTTCCTATGTTCACGATCAGAAACTATTCGATTCTCGATCATGTTTTTCAAGGTCTCCTTTCAAATCAACATTTAATTGTGAAATCAGTAAACGTTCCATGCGTACTGATCCGGTTTTACACATTATACTTGTTTATAAATTAGTGAATAATAAATCTATAATGAATATTTTTTATCTTTCATTATAATCAACACATTTCCGTTAGTTTATTGATTATGCTCAGCGATTGTTCAAGGACTCGAACATCTATGAAATGCCACGGGAGAAAAAAGAAGGACGAATAACAAAAAAAAAAAAAAAAAAGAAAAGAAAAAGAAATCGAATATCAAGATTTTTTTCTATTAAGAATAAAACCAACCTTTCTCTGATATTTTCCAAGTAATTAGTGATGTATTCTATCATTTCTTTGGCAAATTTTTTAAAATCCTCGGCTTCCATTCTTGCGTATTCCTGTAAAAGAATTATAACAAATTCTAATTGAAAGAAATTTAGATTTTTAACGAATCGATTATCCAATTTATAAAATTTTATTAACTTAAAATAATGAAATCAATATGTATTAAAATTTTGATAACATTATTGTCACATTCTTTATTTCAGCTATTATGAACTTCAATGAAAATGTTTTACATTCTATTCTCTCTCTATGTCTCTCGACTTTCATAATCTCTACGTTGAATCCTATAGAAAAAAAAAGGGGGAGAATTGATTGATAGAAGAATGTGAAATGGGAGTTTTGATATTCATCGATATATATGAATCGTGTATCTACAATGAATAGATATATATTTGTAAAATGTTTGGAGAGTCTTCGTATTATGCTACATCTCTCTTCCTCTTTTTCTCACTCTGTCTTTCTCTTACATTCTCTCTCTCTCTCTCTCTCTCTCTCTCTTTTTCTCTTCCTCTTTCTCTTTCTTTCTCATTCTCTTTCTCTCTCGCCACTCTCTCCTTCTTTTTATCTCTTTTTTCTCGCACACCAGGAACACCATATAAATCGACCATATATGACAGTCATAATTGGCAAGTGAGTGGCAATGATCTGTCGACTTAAGAAATGTTACAGGAGGTAGTAACATGTGCGTCGAACAAAGTGTGATGCGAGTATGCAATGTAATGAATGGAAGGTTTGAAGGACGGAAGTATGAAAGAAGGTATAAAGTATTATATATATGTATCGTTATATACAAAGAGAAATTATATATATATATACCCACATATATATATATATATATTACGTTCTAATATATATATATATATTAGAACGTAAGATTCGATCATTCCATTGTAGAAAAGTAAGAGTAATTCTTAGTCCTTGTCTATCTCGTGAAGCAACGTGACCATGACTCATTTTTATGAAGTAACTTTCCTTCGACTAGTTTTGCGTCTTAAGATCTTAGACTTCGCGTATGGTAAGAGACACGAGTTACAATGATACGAGAACGTCTTTAACACTAGAAAGACCGAAATTTAGTATATATCTATATTGTCTAAAATCAGTCAAAATGACACCATTATGAACGAATAACTAATGTGATTTGAAATTTGTTTAAAATTTATTTTTAATATTTTTTATATTATTTATAGTTACATAACAAGTTATTAGTAAATATTAATAATAAAAAAAAAAAAATTCTAAGAAATTGTATTATTATATACATAAACGTTTTTCTAATTGAAATTAAAAAGCAGTCAAAATGATTTCCTTGAGCAATTTAGTGTTAACAACATCTTTTTAGAAACGATTAGAAAGTTAAAAAAGAAAAAAAAAATAATAAATTAATAATGAAGCGATATTATTATTCACAAGTATCATTTTAATTACGTTTTGTTAATTATCGTCTCGATATTTTGTCAGAGATATGCATAATGATGTGTATGAGTCATTGTAGATCGGGAATTTTGTGGGTACAGGCTTATGACTACGTTGGAATCGTGACGTCAGTGACAGGACTCGAACGATCGAGGAAAGTAAAGTAGCGGGAATTATTGACACAAAGAGAAAAACAGAAGTATCGGGTCTTTCCTCATAGAATTTCCTTCAAGATAATAAAGAACAATTAAAATTCAACTGACTCATGTAATGTCATCAGAGATTTCAAATATTTATATTACAATGAAGACACCTATTTCGTATATATCTAACGATCGATACTTATTTAATTTTTTATTTTTAAACTATCTATTTAAACGTCATTTTCGATGAATTTCATTCTGTTAAATGTCAAAAGTAAGAATTTCATTATGTATTACGTTTCTAGATATTTACTTATCCTCGCAATACTCAATAGCTATTGCTCAACTTCTTGGCTACATTCAAGTTTTTACGAACGCAAGAAATAACTACATATATGTTTTTAGTTGTAATGATTTCTGATTGATTGAAAATATTTTTGAAATTTATTCAATGACATTCAATTAAATCGCTGTGTAATTATGTAAATGGATTATTTTTATTCATTTATTATTACTTTTAAGTCTGTCAAATAGTGTTAAGATGTAAAATTGAAATTTGAAAATTTAATATTTTATTTCTAAATTATACGATATTTTCAAATGTTGGATAGAATAAATGTTATCGAAGTATCGTTATCGTTAATTCGAAACTCAATATACTTCGACAAATCGATTTATTACACATTAACATCCGTATACGATTTTATGAAACGATCTATGAAAAATCATGATCGAGGACACAATGTTTAAATCAACACGCCAGATCTCACAACTAATCACTCAACAACGGTCGACGTACGAAGCAATTACCGCACAATCACTTTTTACGATCGAACGATGGATCGATGATGTAATTCCTTGAAAAAATGATCCCGTCTGATATCAGGTGAAAAAGATTACATATTTAAAATATTAAACAAAGATTAATATATATGTTTAATACTCGATGAAAATGATAAATGTTATTTTTTTAATAACTTTCGTTCATTAATTGATTAATTGAAAATAAACTGTATAGATATAATAAGTATTAACAGATAACATTTGAACTATGGCTTAAAATTGGAACGAATGATTTTAATTTATTTCTAACCAAATATATTGAATCAAAGAATAATTATGATACTTATTAATTTATAAATTTAATTTGAAATGATTAATATATGAATAATAAATATTAATGTTTGTTAAAACTTACCTAAAATTGTGATAGCACGTGTACGCTGTCGTTCACAGATAATGTCGTCAATTGACGAGAACTATCTTGAGAGAAGATAAGAGAGTAGATAGAAGAGCTACGGGAAAGAGTATTCGCGAGTCGTTGTCGCATGGAATTGTCAGCCCATCGTTTGCCGACGTGCTCTTTATGTAGCACCCCACCTCTCGAACTCGACGAAAACGGCGAGAGCGTTGAAAGCGCTTTTCGAGCACAAGACCTTTCCACCAATCGAATGGCTTTGCACGGGGATATACCCTTTCCATGTCCCTGGCCATCCTCTACCTCCCTTCTTTACCTCTCTTCATTGAGATCGATAACGAAAACGGAATCGATACAATTGTTTTTTTCCACTTTCTCTTTCTCTACTTTATGTTATGGTAAATTTTATGTTTAACAAAAGTAATATTGCTGATAAGTTTTTTAATAATGATTAAATAAAATTATTTTTCACGGTAATAATATTTATAGATCTAAGTATTTATAGATCCAAGCTCATATAGAATTTTGGATTTGATTTTAAACTTATATAAATCATATATAAATAAAGTTATATTATATGTAAACAGTTATATCATTGTTTATGATCGAAGTTAAAATGTCACATTCCTAACGATAACTTAAATTAAAATTTCTTGTAATTTTATTTCAAAAGTTAATCGAATTTAGAATTATTTTAATGATTTACTTTAATGTCCAATGTTATATATACAATAATAGTAATGTTCGATATATATGTAAATGAAATTTAGATTACAATATATATTCACGTTATTTTTATTTTATTAACGTTAAATAATATTAAGCAATAAAAAAGAATCTGTTACATGAGTTTTACTTCTTGATCGTAATCGATGATCTATTTCTCGATATATATTTCTTTTCTACTTTCATTAAATTCTCTCGATTTTCAGTGAACCTGCTTTCAACAAACTAAACTAATTCGACAAAAATCGACTCATCTTGATTTTTCCAATCGTTCGTTCGAATCTAAGTTTCATATAACAACGCCGTTGAAACTAACACTAAGAACAATTAACAATACAATTTCTTCTAACAAAGTATATTTATGATAGATGAATAATCGCATAAGTTCAAACGATTTAATAGAATTTCAAAATGTAAAGCTGCCAAGTGCAGTAAGACAGGAAATACGATTTCAAGTCAGAAATCAAGGAACTATTGAGAGCGACATGATTGAATTAGAACGTATGCATTCAAAGGTAGTAGTCATCAGGTTGGAAAATTTTTACTTCCTGATTTAAAATTAAAAAAAATCATTGCCGCCGTTTTCTATCTTCCTTCTTTATTAACCATTATAACTTTTCATGTCTTAATAAACAAATTAAACGCTTGATCAAATAGGTATCAAAAATTTCGATCAATTTTTTAAATTTAATTAAATCTGAAGATGAAATAAAAAAAAAAAGAAATAAAGGCAATTCTCAAAGGAAAAATCTTTGTAAAGAACTAGCAACAAGTTGAAAGCGAAATGAGAAACCTGTAGCTTCTGAATAGTTACATTCGACGAATTCTCGAATGTAATTGAACGATAGATTAGTTTTTATCGTTCATTCGCTTTCAAGTTAATTCGATCTATAATACTTTATCGATTTTTTACGAAATATAATACATACTTTCCATATATGAAAGAAGTAAAGAAATAATTATTCTATAATTACAATATTATTGGAAATCTCCAAGGACCATTTTATCTTTTTTAATATTTACAAGTAACAATAAAAAAAGAAAAGTTCTCCGATAGCATGATCGTTAATTTCAGAAATGAAAATAACTCTTCTCTTTTATTTCAATTGTGAAAAGAATCGCTCTTGGGAAACGTTAATTCGCCTCGAAAGTGGATCGAGCTAAGGAGGTAAATCCTAAAAGCTTGCGAAAGAGAGAGAGAGAGAGAGAAAGAGAGAGAGAGAGAGAGAGAGGAGCTTTATTTCCCATTGGAAAAGAAAAGAGAGACGAAGTAGTCCAGCAAAGAGACTCGGAGATTTTTCTTCGTAACTTTTTTCTGACTTTTCCACTCTCTCGGACATGCTCAAACGCCTTCGTTTCTCCCGTTTCTTTCGAGCGTTTTCCTTTTTTTCTCATTTTGAAGCCAAAGAACAAGCGTAAGTTTCTTTCGATGAAGTGTGCCGTTGTCATGGTTACCATCAACTAGGATAATCGACAGGACGATTCTTTTTAGTTCAAGATATCGTATCTACTTTTACATCGATTTAAACATTACATAATATATATATATATATATATATATATATATATATATATATATATAATATGTTCCATAATTATATGTTCCATAATTGATGATACTCGTATCATCTGGTGATTCTATGTGAAACATCTTGTATACATAGTACAGTATGATATAGATATTACTGACATTGACTTTATCAGGTAATATTTAAACCTAACACAAACAGAAAATAATGTTACAAAATAGACTTGATAAAGTTAAATGCTTATAATTATAATAAAAACAACTTTAATTTCGAAATTTGAGATTACAGGTCCTCTATACGGGTAACTATGAGATAACTCGACTCTTAGAGAACTATCGAGTCAGGAAATTGTCTTTTGAACAATCTACCCGTCTACAATGAAGATTGATTGTTTCTTGAAAAATTGTAAAAACTCGTTTACGTAAAATTCATTCATATATAAGTTGAAAAATAGTTAAACAAAATTTCACATGTTCTTTTGTATTTGTTCACATTGTCCGAAAGATAGTAATCAATTGAATAAGAAAGCTTATTATACAGCAGAATTGTACCTTTTATTTTTCTCGGTCACTCTAGGGAAAAGCTATCGGGAAATGCGATGAATTATGTATAAGATTCTAGTACTAAAGGGAACGTTACCTCGACTTAGGTACTTTAGCAATGTCGAGATGCGGTTAAAATATGATTCTGATTCTTGAAAGTACCTAACGTCATAAATTCTGTTCCTTTTTAAATTTAAAAAATTATAGGATATTATGTCAATAAATGTAATTGAACGAATAAAAAGATATAATTAGAAATTTTATTCACAATGAAACCATTGACTCTACGAAATAAGTTTTGCTTTTTTGAAAGATTTTATTTTTTATCAGTAGGACAAAGGTATCACATATTTGTGAGACACAAACGTGAAACAAGACGATAGGACAGATAACGAACAACATTGATTTAATAACATCTTTGAATTTTTTTATGGATCAGGTTTATTCGCAAGTCTGTAAGTAAACCAATCAGTTACTTCGGGATTTCGAAAAGAGATCCTTTTCTCGAGAAGCTTATGAGATTCCAAAGATTCCTTAAATGTTTCTTCGATACTGAACAAAAGTAATTTGATTAATCCTTTACCTGTCTAATGAGTTAATGTAAAGATATTTATGATTTCATCGAAAAATACTGTCCAATTTATATAAAAGAATATATCGTTTTTTCTTTTTTTTTTCTTTTTAAATAATTGGAAAAAAGATATAAATAAATAAAGTTTCATTTACTAATATTTTTTAAAAGGTAAAGGAATCGGTCGATTACAAATATAAAATCGCAACAAGGATATAATAATCTAACGAGGATTGGACGTGTTTTATTAATTTTCCGCGTTTCTTACTATTTTGTCTTTATTTTACTACTTGGCCCAGATATCCAAAATTGTGTCCAGTGATTCAGTGGCATCCAACATCCACACGAAAGACAATAAAGATAAGCAAAAAGCCATATGTGTAGCCGCATTTTCCTTGGCCAGATAATAAGCGAATGTCGTCACAAACGAATAACGACTCAAACCTATCGTCGTGTTTAACCATAGTAACTAAAAATAATTGCAAAAGATAAGAGTCAACGTATTAGAAATTATTTTCAAAATAAACATAGTTTATATATTATAATTAATACTGATATAAGCTTTAGTACATACATTTGGTATATAAATTATATTACTTTTCATTACACTCTTACCCATTTACTCGACTCTTGAGTTAAGCAATATATTACATGCATCAATGGTAGCCAGATAGCTCGAGTTACAAGATTTGTTGCCAAAGCAGCCATCAACATCTTTTCGATAAAAAATAATAAAAATTAATGTAATAAAACGAAAATGGCCAAGTTAAAAATATACTTTACCTCGTAAATATAAAGAAGTTGTATTGGTGGTTCTTTCAATGATCTTGGCCAGAGTCTGTACTCAGCAACAAGGCATAAAGCCGAGAAAACGAAAAGTATCGAAGAATAAGATGGATCAAAAGGTGGATTATTTTCCTCTTCGAAACACAAACCGACTATGCATATGTGTCTGAGATAAGTGTACATTCCTGCTGAAACTATAGCTACCCAATGAGGATTAATATATCCGACGTATTCCTTGACGGTGTCCATATTGTATATTAAGCTAACGTGTTATCATTTAGATCTACCATCAATTTCGCCGTCAATTAAACATGTTACCGGAACATGTTAGTTAGGTTACAGACATACATAAATGTCAACATCAAAATTAAAGAGAGAGAGAGACAGAGAGACAGAGAGAGAGAGAGAGAGAGGGAGAGAGAGAAAGAAAATAAACAAAAGATAATCATTGAGATTTAACAAAATCGTCGTCGCAGTTTGAATTTCTTTCTTTTATAAATTTGAGAAATCGAAAAGAAAGTAGTTTATTTCGATAACTCGAGATATCAGCAATGTCGTAGATATTCCTTGGATATCTCGACTTTAGAAAGAAGGAAAAAATTGCTGATGGAGATGTCCGTCGATCTCCGTAATGGCAAAATTATTTTGCACGATATGGGCGTTGATGCTGAACAGCTTAAATGTGTCCATTTTTAAAACGTGTTTCGCCAATGCGATAGAGGACGATTATGGTGAACCTTTAACCACAGGACCACCTATCACGAGTTTTCTCTTTGCTGCTGGAGTCTACATCATCGTGGTTAAATCAACGCTTTTTCCACAATCCTTTCGCAAACCTAATCCAATATTACTCTGCTTTTACGAGGTTATTTTACTTGAATTTAAATTAAAACGATTTTTAAAATATTAGATTATTCAAATCTTTCATTTTTTTCTTTTTAATTATTTAGTTTCTCACGACAACGTTCTTCCTGGAGTTCTCGATTGCCTGCATCTGGACACCCATCGATGTTCTCATGCTAACATCTCTACCCAAGGCCATTTGCCACGTAACGTAACGATCTCCCGTTCATTCCGTTGATCGCATTTGTTGCGATAACAATTAAAAGACTTCGCTTACCTTTGTACGCGCTTGTGTAAGCGTGATCTCTCTCTCGCTTTTTATATTTTATTCTCATGCTCTCTCATAAGATTCCTCGATAATAGACTCTTCAAGATTATGGATTTAACGAGGCCGCCGAAACCTTCGTAGCTAACAAATCGTCTATGGCAGCGCTTAGTTACGGAACTGCAATGACCTTCTTCTTACTTACATTGCACGTTACTAAAACGGTCGACTACACGATACTTACGTATGTTCCAACAAAATTTACGCCAAGTAAACATTTACGTTCATTGAACAAGACAAAAAAGAAAATAAATATTGTCGATGATTCATAATAATTTACATCACGTTAAGAATATATTTATCAATAGTCTTTGTGGATTCAATATCTCTATCGATTCATCAATTTTTTACTAAGACAATTGCATAATTTTTATGAAGATTTAAAGATTTTTCCATTTGCTTTTTTAATGATTATTTTCAGAGACTGTGGACTTACTTGCTTTGGTTCTTATTTGAAAAATAAACTGTGGCAACAAATACAGAGCGAACTTCCGAAAACAAAGCAAATTAAAAAGTGTTCGTGTAAATCTCGAAGGAAAAATCGCAGTAAAAGTCGTGGCAAGGATCCTAAATTATAAAAATACGCATAACGTATAATAAAATTAAATAAATTAAAAATTCTCACCCGAAAACGTAATGGCTTTCAATTTCCTTTCCCCTCTATTTCTATTCTTTCTCTCTTTCTCTTTTTTTTTTTTTTTATGAAAAAGAAGGCATTTATTTCATCCGAACTGAAATGTAAAGTACAAATTGTATAGATAATATAGTGATAATAATATAATAATTAATCGTTAATAATAAATATTAATTCAATTAATAATACGGTATGTTCCAAAGTATATTGCGTTCATATACGTCTATATATTTATGCGATACAAATATATATACGTATACACTCGCACGAATGTCCGTTTGTATGTATATGTTTATGTATGTACGCGTAGTGTGTATGCGTGTATTGGTGTGTGTCTGTGTATATGTATATGTGTGTGTGTGTGTGCGTGTATATCGAAGTTGTACTAACGGATTGTGTGACGTGTGTCGGTGGCAGCATTACATTATGTAATTAATGAATTATATATTACAATGATTCCTCGTCTCGCCGACGGACGGCCGCAGATTAAGTCCACGATTACTTTTCCGTATACTCTTCGACCTTTCCACGGCTTTGGCCCGCACATAACGCGTGTCGTCGGCTGCGTTTTTCAAACGTGTCCGTTGAGATCTCGCTTTTCTTCTTTCCCTTCGTGCGCACGATTAGGCAGTGCATAGAAATTTATAGCGGATATGTAGGATGGCCGTGAATTGTTTCCTAAGGCTTCCAATTCTTTACTTTTCCCTTTTTTAATTCTTCTTAGGCGGAATTGCTGCTATTCTCTGATCACCGGAGATGAACGAAGTATCTTGAGTATCGGCGAATTATCTCGCAAAGATTTTACTTATGATGGGATTAAACGTTTGGAGAAGGTTGTACGTGGACCAAGGATGGGCTTGATCGAAAACGACGGGGATTTGGGAGTTCATTTCTACAAAGTGGAACGAGCTTTAAGGAATGTTTCCCTGCTACTACGGCCTTTCTATTAAATTCGTCGCGATCTACGATCTTTTTCTTACTTTTTATTTTTTACTTTTACTTTTTTCATTTTTACTTCTCTTATCCCTCATTGTCAGTGCTGCCGGCATTAGGAAAATAAACAAACAAACAAACAAACAAATAAATAAATAAATAAATAAATAAAGATTTCACGATTAAAATGACGATTTGTTCTTTGGTAAAGTATCAATTATTTGGTAAATCTTTGACGTACAAGTACATAAAAAAAAAAAAAAAAAAAAAAAAAAAAAAGAAAAAAAGAAAAAGAAAAGAAAATACGATATTCTTGGAAACGCGAGTTTATCTTACAGGAAGACGCAAAAAATAAGCGCCTATTTAGAATTGCAAACTGTTCCGACTCGTCTAATAAGATCGTTGCTGATGTTTTTAAAAGGTTCGATTCGTTCGAAGAAATCTTTCCGTATTGTCCCCAAGTGGATAGATTCCCGTAAAAAACAAAACAGAAAACTTTACTTTTCGATGATTCGACGTATTTTTTTTTTTTTCGAATATTCGTATATCTGCATACCTTTTACTCGGATAATTCGGATACGAATATTTAAGAGGTAGGTGATATTACATGATAGGCGAGAGTATAACGGCACAAGACTCGGTACTTACTTAAATGTACTTACATAGATACGTGATTCTTTCTACCGAACAAACCGTACGAATAAAACGCTAACAATATCTTCGTTGTTGCGAATATTCGAACGGTTCGCTAAATTCGCGTCGAATCGCTACATACACAGATATACATACACGCCTTGTTCATTCGAAATCGAACGATAACGAAGCGAAGAAACCTCGACATTTGAAATACGCCACTATAATACTTCAAAGAAGAAGTCGTTCGTGTTAACTCGACGAATTCGGAACATTCCTTCATAAAGATCCTCGAGAATTCAATATTTTCGCGTTTGGATACGATCGAAATCGATGATTAATGCTAATAACGATAACGATAAGTGTACCACGTGAAAGTATTAAGATTCCATTGCGAATGAGCGAGTTTAGCAGGACCAACGTGTGTTCGATCGATTCTTCTAGCTAAAACCATTTATCGAAATCGCTCGAGCGAACCGTTAACGGCGATTTGGAGAATGCGGGACGCTGCGTTACGGATACAACTCAATATCACAAATATTATCGAAAAAACGATAGGTACTTAAAAATCCAACATCGAGCGAATAAGTCGATGCTTAATCAGGGAAGGGCCCAATTATACGATATAACACGTCGACCGACGTCACACTCACATACGTTAATTACAGTATTCGTACAAGTGCTTATCGATATACGCCACGTTCCCGAAACGGGAATCGCCTAACCGGAAAATTGACTATTTTAATATTCCCTTAGAGAATTTTACAAATCAGTCGAGACTCGAGTGCATGAAGCGTTCTGTTCTTCTTCTTCTTCTCTCTCTTTCTCTCTCTCTCTCTTTCTCTCTCTCTCTCTCTCTCTCTCTCACACTCTTTCTTTCTGTAGGAAAATTACACGCGCTAGAAGCAAATAAACGGACATGGAACTTCGTTGAGTTTGTCCTTTAAACAAAAAGGACATTTACTGTCGCCGTTCCTAATTGCTTGCACGTGTATTTCCCCTTCTTAATCTCTCTTATTACTATCGCTTCGTTTTCCTCGCTTTCTATAGATATAGGTATGTATCTTCCTCTACTAACTGCTCCCGATGACATAAAATAAATATTAAAACTATGTCGAGATATATACTATATATAACTTGATAGTAAGAACCGTCGACTCTCTCGTCCTCTGTGTCCGAGCAGATTTCATATGTACGTACGTGCATCGCGTGTACATATATGTTTATACATATATATATATATATATATATATATATATAAACATATTTTATATTTATATATTTATATCGCTATGTAATAATAATAATCGTAATAATTACATATGCACGCGGTAACTTTACCCACGGACTTTCTTCGATGCACGTCACCGCTCTTCTATATATAAATTCATATTTATAATATATATATTTATATATATATATATTTATATCTATTACAATAAAAATAATAATAATAATAATAATAATAATAATAATAATAATAATAATAATAATAATAATGATAATGACAATAATGGCAATGATAAAAGGTCTAATAATAATACCGGTTGTAATGAAAATGAAGACGATAATTTTCACGGGGGATGATAATGGGATATTGACAACGAACAATGCTCTTTTAATGCATTGTAAAGTGACAAGTTTCAATACGGTATCTCGATTAAAATCTCAAACGGTTAACGAGTCCTCCTTTTATTCCTTCTCGTGGTCATCTTTGGAGGAAAGATAAAAACTATAATGCGATAATATTTGCTTTTATTTGGTAGATAACGGTAGGTCCGTTCGCATATGGTGAAACAATGAAA
The DNA here is from genome assembly GCF_912470025.1 of Vespa velutina. NCBI lineage: Eukaryota > Metazoa > Arthropoda > Insecta > Hymenoptera > Vespidae > Vespa > Vespa velutina. The sequence goes on from NC_062206.1 coordinate 3,465,839, forward strand.
GTGCGATGCCTTTCTATCATCCTGATGTAAATAAACAACGTGACCAATGTATGGTGATGAGAACTAATTAATAAATACAAGTCGATAAAATCGATAAAAAAGTCCCACGTATACATCCTTGGATCGACTACGTATACGTGTAACTATACAGATAGGTATGTCGTATGTGTATCTCTGTTTTTGTTATGTACCACCTACGTATACCGTCGTTTAGGTATGACTCGAAAATTATTGCAACGTTCGTAATGCGATGGGGCAAAAGCTCTCGCTGAGATCACTTTGGAACTATATTTTGAACTTTCTCACCGATCGTTGCGTCGGTGCACCTTCTTTTACTTTCGATCATCCAAACTTGAATGAGAAAGTCTCTTTTACGCAGCTCCTCTCAGATCTCGATGATCTATCATCATTGATCCTTCGAATCTCACGTAATCTTGGAGAGAAAGTTTCAAAGTTTCGTGTTTCTTTCTTTCCCTTTTTTTTTTTTTTTTACTCTTTTCTTTCTTCCTTTCTGTTTTTTTTTTCTATTCTATTCGTCTGGTATATTCAACACGAACACTTCCAATTCGGATCGTGGGAAAAATTCGATGGACCTAGATTGACAAAAGATATCTAATCCTCTTCCTCGCTTTCTTCTGTTGTGGGACCGTACATATCTGCAAGTTTGTCGAATCTAGGACCCCAAGCGCCTAAATATTCGTACTCGTGTTGCTCGTCATCTGTTCCTGAAAATAATGGTTCTCGAATTATCTCTTCCCGTATAATCCATTTTCTTTTAAGATCAAAACATACCCGAAGCCAAGGACGAAAGCGAACCTGCGGTGCTTCCGCCACCTTCATACGCATAATTTCGTAAATCGTCGAAAGGTGGTGCATTAGGATCACTGTCGGCTCTTTTCTTGTGATCTTCGATAAAAATACCCACATTAGGCTCTGGTCCTAATGGATCTACGCAAGAGATCATCGATACATTGAATTAAAATCAAGCATCGTCAAAGTATTAACATGTTCATTTCTTAATTAGAAATAAATCAATATATATATATATATATATATATATATATATAAATCAATTTACTTAATATTATATGAAAGTATATTTTAGAAGATATACTTTATAGTATTCCAAATGTAAGAAAACAAGTTTTAAAAAGAATTTTAAATACTATCATTGATCGTCATCATAACATTCGAGGTGATAAAATTTATCAAATTAAATATAAAACTTACAAGCTACTTTACACGGTGGTAGTTTTCCACCCATTTCTGGAATAGGACCGCCAATTGGAATCTGTAATGGCGTTATGTCGAACGCCGTCATATCATCTTCCCCACCTCCTTCGTCATCGTAATTAATAATATTCTCTCTCACATCGTCGTCTGGCCCAGGATACTTAATATGAGCCTCCCTTCTTCTGTTGTAGACGACGAATACCAGAACTAAGACTATAACGAACGCCATGTGTTCATTAATACTTAGACTCTTAATATCACAAGTTCGATAGGGATATGAAATGCTCACCAAGAATAATTAATAAACAAACTAAAATAGCTGCAAGTGCTCCCATGCTGAGCTTCAATGTTTGACCCTCCTGTACTAATTCACAATTTTCACCCCAAAATCCTTCAGGACAAATGCATCGATATCGATATCGAGGATCTTGATTGATACATCTACCACCGTTGAGACATGGATAATCTATGCATTCGTTCTTATCCATGCAACCTTTGTTATCAGGCGATGGTATTCTTCCTTCTCCACAACTATAAATAAAGTCGTAGATGTCTTTTTTCTAATTGATTTTTTAAATTGTTACCATTAACAGGATTGAATAACTCACGTGCAATCGTATTCATTCCAGAGATCGATGCATTCAAAAGGTTCGGGACAAATGACGTTAGCGCAGGGTTTATTCGAAGGACAATTTCGTTCAAGATTTCTTGCCATTGTTGCTTGACCCCATGGTGTTCCATTCATAGCCGGTGGTAATGGAAGATGCTTACCTTCTAGTCTGATATCGTCCAAACAGCCTATCGAAAGATTTCAGTTTAATCATTCGAGATCGTCTCGATTATTTAATAAAATTTACCTTTTTGATAATCAGCGTAGACTTCGAACGTTCTTACGCCAGTGTATTCGGCTTTGCCGCCAGCATAAATTCCTTCTTGTTTATCGACTAAGAGCCATTGATGCCCTTCAAAGGAAAAGGTCTCGTTGAATCTTCTACCCTCTCCACCATCCAACTCCAAGGTCGCTGCTGAGCCATATCTAGATACTCTGACGGTATGCCATTGACCATCATCCACTGCTATCGCACTTAACCAAATATCTCGTTCCTCTGTTCTAAGACTATTCAAGTTGTATCTGAAGTGTAATCGGCTATCCTTGATCTGTAATAAAAAATGATTTAGAATCGCTCGAAATATATAAATAGAATGTGAATCGAAATGAAAGTAATCTACGTACTTCTAAAATAGCATATTCTCTGTTATGCTGATCGCTGACTCTGAAAAGTTCACCGTGCACCTCCCGAGTTCGGAATCTCAACTGCACCTGAGTCGAATATTTGTCAGGTTCAAACGACAATGCATATTTGACATAACTCTGTGGCTTGAACGTTGTTGGTATCGTTTGGGTCATACAACCAGGACCGGTCCAGCCTGGATTACATTGGCATCTTGCTTCGGAGAAGTTACCAACGCAGGTGCCATGTTCCCAACAACGGAACGTTAATTCTTGATGGCTACATATCTCCTCGGTTTGTGGACAACCTGATACGCTATTCCTTGATAATCCAGGATGAGCCAGATCGTAAAGTTTGCTATTGTGGAATAGATTCTTTATGCAACCATCAAACCCTTTCCCTACTGGCATGTGTTTCCATTTGTAATGAGTTGGATCGAATTGTTCCACGTAAAGCCCACCAATTTGAAGCGGTGCATTTACGTTCAAGTATTCGTTGAACGGTGGTACCGTGCCTTGAGCTTGGCAACTCGTGTCGTTAAACTCCGAAGGTGTACCATCTTCTAATTCTGATATCTCGGCAGATTTACAATAATCGATGATAAGCTTTACCGTCTGCAATATATAAGGATTATTCATATAAATTCAAATTTCAAATTTGGTGGATTTAATCGAATGAAAATTATTTGACCTCGGTATTCCAGAATATATCGAGCCTGTGCCATTCTCCATCGTCCAAAGTCCTTTTAGGTTTGACTTTCAATTCCAAAGTACCAGATCCGAAATCTATTAAAAGCCTTGGTATTCCACGTTCTAATTCAACCGATATAAAGTCTGAAATCAAATTAAACAAAGAGAATTAAATGAACTTGTCAAACAACAAGAAAATCAATTCCAAACTTATAACTCACCAGACACCATAATTTCGTCAGATTCCGGGGGAACAATAGGACCATTGTACAAAAGCAATCCATCCGATTTTCTTGTAATAAATTCAAAACTTAAATGACTATTATCGCACATCTCCAGGGCCGGATACCAAGCCCAACCATTCCCACGAAAACTTCTTGCTGTTTGTTGACATCTAGGCCCATTATATCCGGAAGGACATTGGCACCTATCGATTTACAGAATATTTAAGTTAATACATTGGAGAGTACGATCTTCGCTAAAGTTTGTACTTACGATAATCCAAATCTTCCTTCAACGCAGCGACCGCCATTGTAGCAAGGACTGCTTCTACAGGATTCACTTTTGCTAAAGTTTCTTGCACCGCAGGTACATTCAGCTATCACGTCGACTCTTACTCCCACCAAAGCAGTTTTATTCGCGTTAACCATATAAGGTAAACTACTGATATCAAGTGTGTTAGTGCAACTGCCTTCGCACATCTCATTTTCGTAATAACACTCATCGATACCGACCATCGTAATGTTAATTCCAACATCCTTTTCAATCTAATTTTACACGAAACAATAACAGTATTCGATATATTTCAAAAAAGTATCATCGATGTTTTTTATCGATCAAATTCCTTACCTCTTCCCGATGCATCAAGACAATTCCATTGAGCCTAACAGGTTTATAATAAGGAGAACCATGAGCAGCGAATCTGACGTCGGTTAAAGGTGGATGCATCCTTCGCAATTGAACACTAAAGACATCAACGTATTCCCTTTCGATGTTTAATAAATGTGCCAATTTTTCTCGGAATAAATCCGCTTTACTTCGAGATAAGTTTTGTGACTATGGAACATATATCAATGTAATTATAATGCAATACAAATGTGTTTGGTTAACAGTCAAGTAAATTTATGAAAATAAATAAAATATACCCTATAATCCCATACACGTATGAAATCTTCATCTGTTATACCCGATATCCGAACAGAGCCAGAATTAAGAACAGCTTCGTGAGGAATACTTTTCACATTGACTGTCACATTCGCAGGGACATCAGTTTGTGTGTGCTTTCGATCGTAAACCTTGAAACGAAGATGATATCTTCCATCATGAGTACCAGATTTCATATATATCATGCCAGTATCTTCATCGAGCTTGAATTGTGCATGCTCGAGGCCTTCCCAATAAAACTTTTTGTCTGGTAAGTCCCAATCGTCCAAATCATAGACGTAGACTCTACCTATCTCGGTATCGGGTGATTGTCCCTAAAATTATATTACAGATTGGATCGAACGACGTATTGCATTTTTCTATAATAATATTTTTTTACTTACTGCATAATTATATACAAAAATGTCTTTAGATCCTGGCTGCATTTTATTGTCATTACTATCGCCGATTATAACAGTCAAGGTACTGGTTCCAGACATCGAAGGATTTCCAGAATCCTTAATCACTATCGGTATCAAATATTCCTTTTGTTGTTCCCTATCGAATGATCTTAACGACGAAACTATAGCCATACCATCTCCGTTTGCTCCCTCTGAACACAAAATAATATCATGGTAATTAATCGAATATTTTTGAATTTGACGTTTGAAATGTTACAAATTAACTCACTGTTGTCGCTTTCGACTCTGAAACTAGCTCTGATGATATCGTCTGCATTAGGATCCATTCTGAAAGTGAATGGTGGACCATTGCTCTTCGATCTGTCGTCATCGTCGGTAGCCAAAATCTCGACGACTTTTCTCGTTTGAAGATGTTCTTGTAAAATTGGTCGATAATCTTTAAGGAATCTAGGTGGATTATCGTTTATATCCTGAACGATAACTGTGAGAGTAGCAGTTGCAGTTTTTGGTGGTATACCATCATCGATAGCCAAGATTTTAACCTGAAATTTCGTTCAAATATTTAGTTTTAATATTTGTTGAAATATTTTGTAAAAAAATAAATATACCTGATGACGAGGAGTTTCCTCACGATCGAGACTTCTTTGAATGGATACCGTACCATTCTCATTAATGAAAAATTGTCTTTTCCTGTCGGAACTTCTGTCGATAGAATATGAAACTTTACTTTTGCCACCTTGATCAGGATCAGTAGCTTTAAACGTTTCGAGTGTATTTCCGATTCTAGCGTTTTCCGGCACAGTTGCTTCAATATTGGCTCTTTCAAATTGTGGCTGATTATCGTTGATGTCCCTTAATTTCACTACCACCCAAGAGTAAGCAACGTGATACTTGTCATTATCATTATCTTCACCCTAAATATAGAATATAATTAATTTTATTTAATCTTAAAGTAGATCTTAATATCGGATCATTACACCTACCTTATCGTTCACCTGTATCCTAAATCTAAATCCATTGCTTTGCAATTGATCCTCATAATCGAGAGATTGAACGATCTTCAAAGAGCCAGTACCATCGTTGTTTCTTACCATAGTAAATTTGTCAGCACCATATCCACTACTTTCGATGACCTATCGACATTAGAATCGTCAAAGTATATATGTAGAATCTCGTTTGAGTCGATAGAGAGGATATATTGAAAAAAAAAAGTGTTATACCTTGTATTGAAATTTATTGGTTTCATCCTCATCGTGAACAGTAACGGTGAGTATTGGCATTTCAGGTAAATCAGGTCCTTCCGTTTCATCTACTTCGGTAAACCATTCTTCTTTTGTAAATTGTGGTGGCATATCATTTATATCTTTCACTCGTATAGACGCCGTCCCGGTACCTAAAGAATAAAGATTTTCATTTTTTATAAAGTCACATCTATGTGTGTGTGTGTGTGTGTGTATATGTGCAACTATTTCATATAATAAGTTCGATTTGCATACTTTAATGATAAAGTATGATCGGATTACCTTTTAACCCCCCTCCATCCGCCGCGACAACTTGTATAGAATAATCTGGGGTACGTTCTCTGTCCAAACAGCAAACGGCCGTCTTTATAACTCCCGTTTCAGATTCGATCTCAAATATGGGAGTTCCAGTTTCTTCTTCGATAACGTTCTTTTCGATGGAGTAAACCAATTTCGCGTTTGTACCTTCGCTAGGATCGTCATAATCTACTGCAGTCATGGTCATTACGACCATTCCTATAAAACGACAGATATCATTGTACATCGAATGCAAACGGATACATTTATTTACATATATAGATATATACAAGTTAAATTATTTTAATATTGAAAGAATGGGAATAAAATTACGTTCGATTAAAATAAAAGAAATTGTTGATGAATTTTTACAAGAGTTTTTACTACTTAAATGTAACTTATTATTATTGTAAATCGATTGGTATATATGCACACTTGTTATATATACATTATTTTGTATCATATTCGTGTATCAAAATAGAAATGAAAAATTTCGATATCGAAGTAATCTTTTAAATTCTTATAAAAAACTTGTCTAGGCTATGGAGATGAATGTAAAAGAAATCAAATGGAATACATATATACATATCTACGTATGATATACTTTATACAAACCTGCAGTTCCATTTTCGGTAACGTTACCAAAGTATACTCCCTGTGGGAATATCGGAGCATTATCGTTAATATCTTTGAGATTGACCTGTACATCGGCATATCCTACTAAACCTTCCCCACCCTCGTCCTGAGCGAATACAGTAAATCGCCATTGAGGTCGTCCATTAGGTTGATCTCTGTCGAGTGGCTGGCATAAATGACAATTATATATAATAATAATTAGAATATTTCTCACATTCTATAACGTTTTCATTTCAAATAAGATATTTGAAAATCGTAAATGTATGTATTATTCATTCGCGTTCAAAACTTAATATTTGTTAGTTCCATATTATATAATTTTTCCATTAGAACAGGGAAGAAAATTGAACTAGTATGTAAGATTAAATGCAGTTTTCGCTTGAAAACGGAAATGGAAAAAAAGGGAATTACTTTGAGAACGAAAATCTCTCCGGTAGTCCGATTGATGTCAAATTTACTATTGGCCGGGTTGTCTGGATCGATTCCCTGTCCTGTCAAGAAATATACGATGTTTTGAGGTCTATCCTTATCCCCGTCGGTCGCAGTGACCTAAATCCAATGAAATCAATATTTAAAGTTTCATTCCTTTTGATGAATACTTCTTAAGAGATAAATACATAAAAAGAAAAAAATAAGTAAATAAATAAAAAATAAAATTAACAATCATTACCCCGAGTACTCGTTTTGGTAAATTCCTATCATCTTCCTCTGTGATTTGTGTTCTATAATTCGGTCTTTCAAAGACAGGTGGATTATCATTTACATCCTTCACGTGTATAACGACCGTTGTATTATTCTCTTCCAAGCTATCCGATGCTGTGAGACGAAGTTCGTACTGAAAGAGAGAAACGAAGGAAACTGCAATCAAATATCCTTTATCCTTGAAGATTTTGTTAAAACTCCATGAATTAATACTCAAAAGTTAATCTTCATAAAAAAGAATTAAAAGTGAACTCGCATTGAAATACTTTTATTCGACGTTGAAAGCGAAACATTTTTTATGAGATTTTATAAAAATCAAAGAGAGAAAAAGAGGAAAAGAAAAAGATGTAAAAGCTAGGATTCATTGACTCACCCTTTTTCTGGTTTCATAATCCAAAACACCGGCGACATAAATTGCGCCGGTCATGTTCTTCACAGCAAAAGCACCGCCTACGTTACCGCTCGTAATCTCGTATCGAATACGCGAGGCTGTGAAACGATAAAAAAAAATGGCTTTTGTGATTCTCTGAAAAATTGGATTTCTCGATCATTTTCTTTTTTCTTTACGTGAATTATAAATTATTTTCCAAATATTTTTATCTTTTTTCATTTCATATTCTCGAAAAGCCCTTGTCTATGAAATCGAAAAATACACGTTTGACGAAAGTAAACTCTTTCGGATTTTGAAAAAATTCAAAAAGCCTTCTAGTCATATTGTATAAAAATGTATTACAAGAAAACAATGCAAGATATGCTTACACTCGTCGTGGTCTTTGGCGGTGACAGTAAGAACTGTATGTTGAATGTCCTCATTCTCGTCTACCTCAGCCTCGTAGAGGCTTTTGTCGAAGTAAGGCGGGTTGTCGTTCTTGTCGGCTATTCCAATCCGGATGAATTTAGTTACTGTAAATTTAAAAAGAAGACATTGTATTAGATTTTGTGATCCAATTCTTCTAACAATCTATTTTTGGTTATTTAGAATTTCAATTTAAATTATATCATTATAGTTAAATATAATATAATCATTAAGAAATATTGTTTCAAGAAAATTAACTTTGAAAATTTATAAAAATACGTGGATTTTTATCATATATACGTCTACGAAATATCAATGAACTTCATTCTATTATATCAATAGTATTAAAGTAAATAGATGAAAAGAGAGCAGTTTTTCGATGAAAACGATATTTTTTTTATGTCTTTACAATTTTCCATTCCGAAGATATCGTTATTTAAATATTGTCATTCATAATGAGAAATCATATGTTTGTAGTAATAGTAAAAATACTACGGCGCTTCGGAATTTACACCGTAAGTGCGTAAATTCCAAAAATTTATGTAGGTCAGTGTTTCAATACCTTTTGAATGAAATTATAGAGAGCATTGAACCGATATAAACTTTTAATATGTGGATGGGAATATCTCTGGAACTAAGCATGATAAAGATTTCAAAAGAGAGCCGTTTTAAAGAGAAGATTTTTCTTTAGCTTTTCACAATATTTATAACAATTATTTAACAATTGTTCATATATAATTTGTAAATAAATCAATTATCAAGAGCATATATAAAAGATAATTTTAAAAAGAAAACGTTTTCATACTTTTTCATAATACCTTTAAACAACTTTTAAATGACTATTTAACAATTTATTATAAATAATTTGTTATAAACAATTATTAAGAATATTTAAAAAGCAATTTTAAAGAGAAAATGTTATTTTTCACAACAATCTTTAAATACAATTATTTTACAATTCATTATAAATAAATAATTTGTTATAAACAATTTGTTATCAATAATTTTTCAAAATATATTTATTGTGCAATTTCAATAAGAAAATATTTTTCTACTTTTTCATAATATCTTTAAATAATTATTTAACAATTTGTTATAAATAATTTTCAAGAATTTCAAGAAAACACTTATAATCTGCTCGATTTATGTATGTTAATACAATAAAATCTATATCCATGAAATAATAATAAGATAATAAATGAATGTCTTTAAAGTCTGACATTTTCAGAAAATTAAATTATTACAGATAAGAAGACACGAATGTCTCTTATCTTCATTTACTCTATTGATCTGTAAAGCTCTATCCAAATCAAAGACGACCACTTCACGTATATTCCTTGTTAGTCCGAGTATTAATTATGCTATGTAGACTACAGCACGGTAATTACTTTCCTGCCACGAACGACTCTCTCGTGGGCTCCTTTTTTCTGGTTCTGTCATGACAAACCCGTTCCTCCGTATCTTTTTTCTCTTCTTTACTTTTCCTCTCGGCCTACTTTCATTCTGAGCTAATTATTAATTAACGATTAAGTCAAGCGACAAATCGATTTATGTTGTATCGATTTTTTTACTTTACTTTTTACTTTATGTTTCTTTAAAAAATATTTAACGAATCAAAGCAGATAATCGATATATTAACAAAGTAAAAAACAACGAAATGAATGATCTAATTATCCTTTCTTATCGAGAAAATTGTTTTACCTTTACTTGTACGAATTTTATATAGGTATATATATTTGTGGGAAATGAATTCTATAAAAATATTATCTCCCTTACGATTCAGCCGAATTTTTCTATTTTATTTTTTATATCCTTTGAAAAATATCATATGCATCTCAAAAATATCTATTAAAATCTTATTGAACATAAAATGTTTATTATTCTACATATGACCATTTTAATTGAATATTACTCGTCTTTGAACAAATTTCTTTTACAAATAGCCATAGTAACGAAAAAATTGACATCACTGAAGGTTGCATCTTCAATATATATAAAAATTGGCACATACTAATATCGTTCGCTGTAGAATATGATCGCCTGTATTATAGTATGCAAAATTTTATCGAATAGAGAGGAAATACCTATCTATGTGCCATTTACGGCCGCAGGTGTTCATACATATATATTTACACATATATATATATACATATATATATATATATATATATATATATATATATATATTCGGTATACGGAACATATATATATATATATGTTCGGTGGACGAAACTAAACGAATTGATGGACAAGTGCTCGTAACCAGGCCGTCCCAAGAGCAATCCAAAGCAAGGTATTATTTAAAATCATTTTTATACCAATTTGTAACCCTCTATATAAACCTATGTTTTATCCTATCTAAAAATATATAATATCCTGTTGAAATTCTTATGATTATACTTAGAAAATAATAACATTTAAAAATGAATTAAAAAAATGAAAAAAGTAATTGAAAAATTATAAAAATTCCTATAAATATATATAATCAAACAATTATATCAACTATATAGAATCAATTATTTCTACATTAGAAAGAAATTTTCATTTGAAATCTAAATATTTAAAAGCATCTTAAAATGATCTATCTCAGCTAAAAAAATAATTGTGATAAATTGCTAAAAAATAATCGTAGTCACGTTCACACCCTGTTTTCTTCAAGTGAGGCCGCGAAAACGTGCCGGGGCTACACCCAATGACTGTACAGCGGATGTACGAAACGCGTTACTAGGCCACGGGGTAAGAAATCGATGAAGCCCCCACCCTCTCTACAACCCCTCACCGATCCCCCTGTCAGCGACGTAGAGAGAGCATTCGCTTCTTGGCCGCACCCTGTAACACCCGATTGGTTTTCAAAATACGACCTCCTCTTTACCACTCCTCCTTCAACTACCATAGTCCCTGCTCTTCGCTCTTTCGACGTAAGCAGAACCGCTCGTTATCCGTTAAGGACGGTTACGGACCACGGTTGATCTTTTGCCACCTTTCTACCTATTTTCTCTTTCCATTTCTCTATATTTTTGACTTCGAGAAAATAACTCGAATTTTTTCGATTGATTTCATATACGATTTGGAAAAAAGAATTCTTGTAAGTTAGAAAACACTCTATAACTCATTTCTTTTTCTCTTATCTAAATGAAAAAATAATGTAATTTACAAAAATTAATCTCTAGATTTTTCTAATAAGAATTTGTCAAAATCAATAATACGTATTTATACGATCTATGATATTAAATTTCGGTTTTCATATATCTCAGACCTATACTACTATAGAAAAAAAATACAGAAGATAAAAGCAAACTTTGTAAAAAATTTTCAATACGGTTTGTCATTCGCTTTATGCGAACTTTTATAAACATTACATAGTTTTTTTTTTTTAGTTTATTCAGATATAAAAAAAAAAAAATAAGAAACATTAATATTCGAACGAACTATTCATCTATCACTTTTAAATAAATTCAAACAATGCACAATAAGGTTTAAGCAAACAAACTTTTTGATTATAAGAGAATGGTATAAAATATTGTACGAGGTAAAAAATGAAACAATAATTAAAAAATACTGACATATATATATATATATATATATATATATATATATACACGTACATGAAAGAATGGAATAAAACAGAAACACCTTTATTTTTTATTTAATAATACCAGAGAGCTAACAATTTAAAATACACTATATTACACAACATACAATATACCTACAATATGTATTTAAAATCGTTAACTGACCCATATTATAATTAAAGAAATTCCAAGAGAAATTTCATTTAATCCACTAATGTGAATTTATTGCTAATTTGTAAAATTGCTTTTTACATAGAGAGAGAGAGAGAGAGAGAGAGAGAGAGAGAGAGAGAGAGAGAAAGAGGGAGGGGGAAAAAGAGATCCGTGCGAATCGAACGAGAGGTTTGAACTAACTCGCTATACGTGACGAGCAAAATAATCTCCTTTGTCGATTGGCCGCTCGTGCCATGAACGAGAAGAATACTATATTTTTCGAAATAATAAGTTCGTAGCTAACATAGCCATGAATAATGCCAACGCGATATCCGTTCAATCTCCTCTTCATGCAGATTCGTGGAATCGATTTTGTACACTGAATCCCTTCCTCCCCCATGGCCGTTAACGTTGCGCGCACCTTGTAAATATTATAGCTATCGAGCTTCCGTAACAAGAGAAATATTTCATTACAAAATGAAATGTAAAAAAAAACCGAACCGAATTAAAAATATAATACTGTATAAGCGAAAAATATGACAAAGAGAGAGAGAGAGAGAGAGACAGAGAAAGAGAAAATAGTCGGATCATACTGATGTTACACCATTAAAATCCTATTGGAAATGCAAAATTTTTGAATCTCATTGTAAACGATTAATGGCTATAATTGACGTGTTTATGATCTCGTTAAAAATATTTCGATGTCTACTATATTTCTGTCTATAATATACACATTCTTGGGTTAATTTTCTCTCTCTCTCTCTCTCTCTCTCTCTCTCTCTCTCTCTTCTTATCTCTTTATCTATCTCATTCGTTTCGTGCTAAATCTTGAAGGTAATAAATTTCGTTGTAATATATTCGTGAATAAAGCAGCGAGACAGCGCTAAACATGCGAGCCAACTTTATCTCGTCCTATGTACGGCGATAATGTAAGCAGCCTGCTTCCAAGCTCGAAAAAAGTGCTTTTCTTTCAGCTTTATTCCTTATATATACTTTGTAGATTTTCATAAGAAAACGTTTTTGAACACTGATTTTTATGCAGCTCTTTCAAAGTCATGTAGGATCAAAATTCTAAGAAGATCGTGACTTTTAAAGAATTGTGAAAATGTGTGCTGTAAAAGAAAAAAAAAAAAAAAAAAAGGAAATGATAATTTTATTATTTTCATATAGATATAAAATATATAATATTTATGTAAATAAAAATTGCATCATTTTCAATAAAAAAAAAAAAAATAAATAAAAAAAAAATAAATAAAAAGAAATTCACTTTATAATATTTTATAAAATCAATGGCGGTCTACTTATTCACGAAAGTCATTTTATAAAGCGCCACGAACAGAAATGAGCAAAATCGAGCAGAGTTGTGGGTTGCCTTGAGATTCGACTGCTCAAAGGACGAGAAAGGATAGAGAGAAAGAGAGAGAGAGAGAGAGAGAGAGAGAGAGAGAGAGAGAGAGAGCAAGTTCGTTGCAATTTCCTCAAATGCAGTGTAGCACGTGCTGTGAATTACTTGCTATCGAGAAGTTCACCGAGAGAGCATCTCTCTCACTCATTCACTCACTCACTCCCTCTTCCTCTCTTTCTCTCCCCCCTTTTGGACTTTCAATGATGGAAGACCAAAATTAATTTTCCTCTTGCATCCGTTATAATCTCCTGTCGTCTTTGCTCGAATCGAAGCTTTCGTCTACGAATAATTGTTTGTTAGAAAACGTGAGGGAGATAGGAAACAGGTAAAAGATCATTTTACATCATCGTTCAAAAATTGTGAGAAACATATTCGAACATTTGAGTGTTACATATTAGGTTGATCTCAATGTTCATTAGCATTTATATTCTTGATGCAGTATTTTTGCATTTTTCCAATACTAAATATTGATTTAAACAGGTTCTATTCAATTAATTTAGAAATAATTTAATAAAATAAAGCTTCATTAAGAAAATAATTGTACGCTAAACGAATAGAATTTTACGGTAGATTTAATGCATATTTTAAAAGTTGAGTGAAACGAATATACAGGTGTAGTAAAACGAAAATCAATTAATGTTGTTGAATTTTATCTGATTGGCCTGGTTTTGAAAATGAGTGACAATAAAATCCATATTCAGTAGTTTTCCAGGAGATGGCAAAGGGTCATTGATCAAAATGGTACATATATTATCGAATAAAATGTTGTTTACATAAAAATATTACCTATTGGTTTTCATAAAAATATACGAATAAAAATTTTGAGAGCAATCGAAAACCTTTATTACGTGACCGTTTATAAAGAATTTACGAAAAATATCCATCGAGTTTTCCTAAAAAAACACGATTAATCCATTAACATTGGAATCGAGCTAATGCTTTACCCATAATTCAAATAAATGAAAAACGATATTAATGGAGGATAAAACAAAACGGCTATTTATGAGAGTCGAAAAAGACCATTTCTGTACCTCGATTCCAGTTCGTTACACGATCGTTCTCGTGCAAATAACAATTTTGCTCGATTAGAATATGTACGATGATTACGCTCATTGTTACGTTGTTTTGTTATCGTAATATATACCTATCTATTGAAACAAGCACTATAGAAAACGTTTTAACGGTTCCTTCCTTCGTATCGGTTAAATGCTTTTTTATAAAATGTCGATGTTTATAATTCGTTGAACGTAACGTAGTGGAATATTTGTTTTACTTTACATGGTTGACAACACGAAATAAGCGTTGTTTCGTAACTTTTCATTTTCCACACAATTGATTCATTTTCCCTCGGCACAAATTCGATGATTATACGTTCATGTATATATAATGATTATATACGATGATTATATAACGATAATTATAATGTGTAAGAGTTAGAATGATTATTAAAAACACTAATTAAGATGGCTAATAAACTCACTAATATATAAAATAATCGAGGATTATGCTTACTCTGTGGTATTTATACTTATAATGACCGAGTATGATTCACACGTTTGTGATAGTTATCTACAATGATATCGAAAAAATAAGAAAAAAAAAAAAAACAGATCACAATTAACTTGCTCGATATTTATATTTATACTTTGTATTTAACAGAGATCTTTAAATCGTAGTTAGTATAAACTTATAAAAAAATATTATGATCATTAATAGAGATATATCGATAAGGGATTTAATAAGAACAATATTTCATTAAGAATATTCGATAGTTTAAAACAGAAAAATAATGATATAACATTAGAAATAAGTATCAAAATTTAAATCGTATAATAAAATAATTATTATATAGATAGTATGTGTTTTTAACGTCGTAAAGTAAATTATTTAAATTATTAAAATATTTTAAATTAATGATTCTCTTTAAATGTAATATCTGAACTTAATTTATTAGAGATAAGCCACTGTTAATTTAAAAGGATCTCTTAAACAGACTGTGGATCCTATAGCTTTTACCTCTGGCAAATTCAAGTAGTAGACGTAAAGTAACGTATTTTCTTTCGCTTTCCACATTCATAGCTATTTCAATCTATCATAGTGCGCATTCGTACATATTCCATCTACAAATTAACTTTACATATGAGTTTAGAGAATTGTCTACGTTATTTAAAAGAGAGAGAGAGAGAGAGAGAGAGAGAGAGAGAGAGAGATGGAAAAGTCATTATTATCATTTCATGGATAAACGAAATGTCGAACATAAACCTCATATATTTTACTTACTCGATCGAAAATTATTATCAGCAACATTATGAATCAGTTAATAGGGATTTTTAGTGAGAGGCTAAACGAGAGTAAAGAAGGGTTAAAGGTATGATATGGGAGGTTTGGCAAAACGCCAACGTATTTAACGCCGCTTAAATATGGCCCAACGAACGAATAAATCAGAATATCGTAAAAGTGCGTCGACGTTAGCGACAAAGCTATTAATGGTCCATCGTTAAAACGGTAGCGAAGGTAGAATAGAAAAAAAGAAAGAGAGAAAGAGGATGCATACACACGAAAATGGATCGTAGTAGTGGTGGCGACGAAAAGTCGGCCGTGTCTCGAAAACGACAAATTGCCGAGCTGCTCCTACCGTCACTTTCGATCTTACGACCAAACTTTTTAACGCTACCGATCTGGAATTTTAAACGAACTTCTCGGTCATTCTCACTATAGTTCAATAGCTTGGAAACTTATGGCATTTTCTCTTAGAATATTAATTATTTCTCCCTACTATTTTCTTTCTCTTTCTCTCTCTCTCTCTTTTTCTCTCTCTTTATATATATATATATTTTTTTTTTCTTTCATTATTACAAATAGATAATATATATTATGATATTTTGTGATATTTACACACGTTAATTTTCAACTTTAAAATAATACATTTTATTTTTATTCTGTCTTTATTACTTTGTTATATTTTATGACTTTTTGAAATATTTGTAACTTTATATTTTGTACTGTTAACTTTACTTTATACTTTCTATTAATATCAATTTATATCTGCAGTTTTTTCATCCTGATAAAATAAATTTTCTCTCTCTCTCTCTCTCTCTCTCTCTCTATTTTTGTTCTTATTTTATTGTTACATTTATTAGTTATTTTCTTATCTCGATACATTTTCTTTATTTATATCTGCAATTAATACTTAGAGATTTTTCACACTTTGGTATAATATACTTTATTATTATCCTCTTTAATTCTTTCTAAAATAATAAAGAGAACATTCTTTGATCTTAGGATTATGAGTTTATGGATTATAATATGAAAAGAGAAAAAGAGAAAACGAGAGAAAGAGAGAGAGAGAGAGAGAGAGAGAGAGAGGGAGAAAAAAAAAGATCTCGACATTAATCCTTCGACGAATAAACGTTGCTATGGCCGACCTAATTCTCGTAATTGTGTTTTCTCTTTTCGCATTAGAAGTGGAATGCAATTAGAGATCTGGAAAGAACGAATTCGAGTGAAAAAGAGGAAGTGAAAGAGAATGAAGATGAAGTAGAGTCGATCGGTACATGGACCAACGGGTTACAGTTAATCGAGAAAAATATCAGGATACTGCGGTCGTGATTTATCGCTTGTTCGCTACGTTTAATCGTGCCTGCTACTCTTCTACAGGCGACTGTGTAAACGCACCGTAACTAATCTGCGATGGCATTTGCCTAGAATAATTACGGCAAGCGGATAATCATTTTCTCTGGAATTACGATACTCACGTTTCTCACGTATGACGAGGAGCTTTGTATTTGCACTAGTTTATTTACTCAGAAAATATTGGGCGTTTTCTTTTTATCAAAAATTTCTTCCAATGATTTATCATATTTCCTTCCTTCTTCATTCGTTTCATTTCAAAGAGAAAGAATAAAGTATTATTTGCCAGTCGTTTTAAAGAATCTTTGAGGAAATTTGCCGATTAAGTACATTGCCTCTTGTCATAATAATATTCTTCTTTCTTTTTTCAAGAAAAAGTAAAAAGGGTAGAAATCAAGTTTTATCGTAGGATTAGTTAGTTCCTGCAATACCCATCGAATTTTAACATCCATCTACTTTCTCAAATATTCATGTCGGTAATTTGTTATAAAAGCACCGTAAAAATTCTCTCTTGGAAGATAAACTTTGAGGAAAAACTCATTAACTATTCTAACGTGTGTAAGCGTGAACCACAAAAGTTCAACTTCTCTGGTAGAAAAAGTTTGAGTCGATTCGAGATAAAAAAGATTACCAACGCGTTATTCTTCGAAACTTATCCGTGACCGTTAACTAGCCTTGCTATTTTTCTTTTCGACCCATCTTTATTGTTTCTCTTTCTTTAAAGATTTCTTTTGCTCTAAGTGAATCATTTGTATCTGTCGCTTGCAAGAACTAACCGGTCACGAAGGTTACGAACTTTTCACTTTCGAGGATTCTATTTTGCTGGGAACTGTAAATCTTTTTAACCCGATAATATCTTCAATTTCTTTCTTTAAACAAAAAACAAAACAAAAAAAAAAAAAAAGAAACGAAAGAAAATAGATTTATTTTCAAATATATCTATTATAAATTTCTTATATACACGCATGTTGTTTTATTATAATATTTTTATGAGAAAATAGAAAATATTGTATCTCTTTCGAGATCGATTATAATAGTACTTGAAGTAAATCAAAATTTTCAATAGTCACACCACATTGAGAATTATTCGAGCGTGTCGCCTAAATTGAGATATAAAATTACTCAAACTTATCCATAAGTATCTATCTTCCAGTCGATAAAATTCTCAAGGAAAGGATTTGTATGGTTCTTACGAAGCAGAAATTTTACATTTTCTAGGATAACAGAAATGCTGGTGAAATTGAGTAAATGTGATTAGGTGAGTTAGATGACTCGTTAAATTTGTGTATTCATGAACCTGCACCATATCCAAAACTAAGATATGGATATTCTGCATGGAATTCACGAAATATCACGCATTCGATATTCCATTCGTGTATTTTCCCGCCAATGTTCGCGGCTCTCATGTAATTCCAATTTGGTTTGGCGCGACGCACAGCTATGCTCTTCACTCTACCCTCTCGTCTACCCTCCCTTCGTTGCCACTCTTGAAAGCTTGCCAAAATAATTTCAAGAGATGGGGAAAAAAGAGAGCTCCTCTTTTTCTCTAAAACACTAGAGTGACTTCTCTTCGTTTTGTGTATAACACTGTGAATTGATACGGAAAATGAAATTATATACCATCACGTGTTTTCCTATTCTCTCTATTTATTAATTAATTTGTTTATTTATTTATTTTTCCATTTGTCCATTTTTCCAACACAAACATGTTTATCGAAGTAACCGGGTATGATTACTTTTCCATTTATTTCTCAACCAGCTTTGTTTGAACGTATTGTTTTTTATTTATTTCTTTCTTTGTTTTTTTTTGGTTTTTTTTTTTTTTTGTTTTTTTTTTTTGTTGATATCTTGGCTAACGTATAAAACTGTATGCAATCATTTTAAAAATATAAGTTTTATTTTACTTTAAATAAAATATCTACAGCGAGAGAGAGAGAAAAAGTGATATAAACAAGAGATAAGGAAATAGAACACGTTATAGATTTATATGAAAGAAGAGACTAATTCGATTACTCATGACAGAGAACGATCCTTTTGGTTTTCAAAAAATAACAGTCGATCCAGTTTTTTGTTGCTAAACGATCCACGCTCGTAACAAATCTCTCTCGCTTTTTCTCTTTTCTCCCTCCATTTACTCGTTACAAAACTCGCTCTCGACGCAATAGCCGACAAAACTTGATTTGCTTTCAGTTGCATATTCGATCGATCAGCCGTACGTTGAGATCGAAACGATTTTGGGATTTTAATCCGAAAGATGAGATTCAAATGAAACCCAGGAAATCCTCTTTCCAATGTTAACTGTTCTTTCAATGTTCATCAAAAATAAGAGATATCAAAATTTTTTTAAATCTTGTGTATATTCGTTCAAAAATAAATAAGTCAAAAATTGGATACAATTTAAATGTATATAAGATTGATATGGTATTATATTTATTAAGATACCATAACTTTTTGCAAGTATTACAAAAAATTTTCTTTTAATACCATAATCACGAGATTTCACTTGCAAAAGGGTTAAAAGGATTAATTTAGTCGCAATTGAAGTACAAGACGAACACTTCGCGTTACGAAATGAATCCAATTATTCTATTACTAAATACATCCATAGAAATAATGGATCTTTCGTGTTATCTCTCTCTCTCTCTCTCTCTCTCTCTCTCTCTTTCTTTCTTTCTCTCTCTCTTCATTTTTCGCAAAGATAATTCGACAAATTAAATGTCGAGCTTGTCAAAAGAAATCACAGCGAACTTTGCTCTTCTTCTTGAACATAGAACAAGTTGCTACTGACATTATTGAGTAAAGTGAAAATGATTAGACAATAAACGAGGAAAAAAAAAGAATGTACACGATTGTAACCCGAGTAAAAAATCAACAAAGTTCGAATTGACTAATGTAAACTTCTATATATTTTCTCTTCCAAGTTATGAATATATTCATCGTATGCTAATACTTGATTAATGAACCATCAATATGGTATTCTACAATGATGCCCAGGCAAAAACTACTGTACAACGAGAGTCGACGAAAATGTCGTGAAAATGGAGCGAATGCATTAAGTATTTCCTTTGCAATACTCGTACAAAAGATCGATGACTAATTATTCATCATGATCATTATGATCGTTAATTAATTATTTTTCAATACAATTATACTATGTATGTTCATACATTATGATCGTCTTTGTTGATTCGCGGTTAGAAACAACGAGGAGTAGGAGTGATGAAGTTAAAGTAAAAAAGAAAGAGCTAGGTAATTTCCCGGAAGTTAAGATCCTCATGGCAATTCGCAAGCGTAATCGAAAGCACTTGTCGCTCGAACGAGGTCATTAATAGGAACCGCTGTGAAATGGGAGCGCCATATTACTCAGGAGAGGCCATGCGAGTTTCCCAAGAGGGCTAAAGAGGTATAGAGAGAAAGAGAGCATTGAGGTCGTCTCTTGGAAAATTCTCGGCGCCAGCATATACGGACACGTCGTTTGTCTACTTTTAGTCAAGACGAACTACCAAACTCAAAATCTGAAGAGAAGAGTTACGAAATTTTGATGTTGGAGGGAACTCTGCTGATGGAGTCATATTATCGAGGTCGTTCGAGGTCAGCTTCACGCCTAAACTTCAGTTTTCCCACTAGAGACGAGTAGAAGATAATCTGATTTTCGAGGGATCGTTTTCCGTTGTATCGTTCCCTTCTATTGACTTTTCGCTGAATAATTTATACCGAAAATTTTGATATACGTATATCCTTAACGTAGAACAATCGATTCTATCTATGGCAATCAAAACTTTATTGAATCGTCTCATTGAATATTATCTATATTTTCTTTCATTTCTACATCAATCTTTTAAAACTTATAAAATATATAATATTTACGCGAAGGGAGAAAAGTTTTGTATATATCTATTCTTTTAACGTTGAACAATCTTTTATATTATGTTTTATTTATTATTTAGTGAAAACTTCACCGTAAGTTAATATTGAAAATTATTATAGCTTGTGGTTTAAGATATTTTTTATTGCATGGGCAATTTTTTTTTTCTAGAAGAATCTTTTTATGAAGTAACAGAAGGTTAAAGTAACTTTAAAAGTAATAAATTTATGATTGGATATATAGTAAAAAAAAAAAAAAAAGGGAAGATTAGGAAGATTAATGCACTTGTACAATTTTTATCAACAGTACAAAAAAAAGTATTCAAAAAATATTCATACAATTAAGTAATGAATTTGTGAGTACGTTAACATATTTGATGTCAATTATTTTATCTACGTATCATTATTCACTTATTCTATACATCTATATTTTTTACTTATTCCATATCATCTTATATAATTCATAATAAAAAAAACAAAGCAAAAAAAAATTGAATATTTACAGTTTAGGTCTACATTGCTGAATATTTATTATAAAAATATTTCGCGTACTACAACGTTTGATTAAATTCGCCATTTAAATTATTACAGAAAACTTGACTTCATGATAAGCATATCTTTATAGGATTTATATTTTTAGCGAACGATGAGAAAAGGCAAGAGTAAAAAAAGAAAAAAGGAAAAGTTGAAAGGTGTTAAGAAAATCAAAAAAATCTGCATCATCGCCAAAGGGCATCGTCTACCGTCGGAAGATCGGAATCTTGGAAGTTGGATAGTTGTTCGTTCGTCAGGCAAGAAGGCATACTGTGACTAATTCATTAACGCCGTTAAACGTAATCACTTGCGATTCACCTTTCTCTCTCTTTTTCTTCCTCCCTCTTTTATGACTTTTTCTCAACTCAGAAGATCTCTATAGTCTCAACGTTTTTTATCACTTGCTATATTCGATTTAACGGCCCAAAAAAAAATTCTGATTTTTATATCTCCTTCATAAATCTTTTTACCTTTTACATTTTATTTAATTCCACACTATATATCTACTTTTACATTCTTTTATCTCATATACGATAAGAGATATTCATACATCTCTGAAAAATGCCTGTGGAAAATATTATTAGTGCGATAAAATTTTTCTCACATCTTTCTATTACAAACTTTTATAGAGAAATTGTCAATAACAAATGGATCGAGCTTTAACTCTGGCATTTATTCGTAGCATTATAGTAAATTAACTACGATCTGTATTATATTTTTGATTCGACAAACGTTATTCAGAGAATATTAGATAACATTTGATGCGAAATGATTCGACCATTGCATTCTGTTAACAAAATTGATCAGGATAATAATATCTCTGTAACAAGAACGTAATAGTTTCGTATCGGATCCCGATCATTAAATGTAATTTTAAAGCGATTTTTCAGTGTCGTTCACCGTTCAATTGATACAACCAATTTCTGTTACGATAACCACCCCCATTTCATGACAAGAACGTCGACGAAGAGGAGCAAAAGAAGGTAAAAAAAGAAAAAAAAAAAAAAAACGACAACAACGTCCGAACGATTTATCTGGTATTTCGTATCGACGTTCTGGATTGATTAATAGCGAAAGAAAACGAGTCTCGATAGAGCATTTTCAGGTCGAATCTACGATTCACGATAAGCATCTTCTCTCCGTATATCCATTATCGAACTATCGAGATCTCAAGAGGATTCGTCGAAAATAAGCAATAAAGAAAGTCTTGTTTTATCGTTACTTGGTAGAAAAATGTTTTCGAAAAATCTTTATGCCAGAAATTACAAACTTTTTAACTTTCATCTGTCAGCTTATTAACTTTCTCGATAAAAAATACATTTATAGATTAAATTTGTTCTCATTGTTTTACTAGTGGTATAATTTCAATATTTATATTTCTTTTCGTAATAAAACTTATAAAGTGTAATTACTTACGAACATTTTTCGTAGATTCTTTTCATTAAATTGCTTATAATTTTTCTTATACGTCGATATGAATAAAAAGTGTGATTTTAAAGTTACATTATAGAAGTTTAAAAGAAACATCTGAACGGTAATAAATTTTGGCAAAACGACAATCTTGAGGATCGAAAGGTCGATTTACTTTTTCTTTTTGTTTTCTTTTTGTTTTCTTTTTTATCAAGTATTCCGGAGTTCATCGATTTTGTACAATGCGATAAAGAAAACTTTAATGATGCAGGCAAATGAAAGAAAAGAAAAAGAATAGAAAAGATAGACTCGAATATCGGCGAACGTTTCGTAAAGAAACTTTTTATGCTTTTTCCTCTCGAGAAGCAAGAAACATCCGTGATTACCCGACTACGCGTCATTAAGTCCCCAATATAGCGTTAAAACGCAACTACGGAACGAACGCATTCTCCTTGTTTTTTTTATTTTTTTTAACGTAGCATCCTTCTTGTGTATTCTTGTTTTTCAAATGTCCATTACGTTATTAGTCCTACAAATAGAGTAAGCTCAACGATCTTTAAAAAAGAATGGTCCAAGTTTCGGATTTTTTTTTTTCTTTTTTGTTTATTTCAAACATATTTATACTTTCGATATTTTACTTTTACTTTTCAATTTTTCTATAAAGCTAAACGTACTAGAAATAGCAAATCGTTTTCTATGTTCTAACAACGATATTACGTCGAAAAATAGAAAGCATAAAAGAGAAATAAATGGGATATATAGATTTACGCGTATACGATGTTTTGATATCACCCTATAGAAACGCCCGTATAAAATGTGCGCTCTATTTGTTTGGCACACGTTATCGTTCCATTTAATACGATATGACGAGCCAAAGTGTATGTGTGTGTGTGTGTGTGTGTGTGTGTGTGTGTGTGTGAGAGAATAAAGATAAAGATAGAAAGAAAAATTCGTGGCAATATCGAGAAACTGGTCACATATGATATAGGATTCCTAATCGTAAGCTAGCCTACAATCGAAACTAAATGTGCTATAGCACCATTTTTCAACTCTGACAAATTTTGTTCTCTATGCAACGTATGCTTTTATTCTCGACTTTGTATCCTTTGATAAAGATATAATCATCATTGTTATTGCGCATTATTGTTCACATTGTTCTCTTTCATTGACACAGAATATATAAAAATTGAAAGACTAATAAATCGACGTTGTTTATTCTACAAAAAAAAAAAAAAAGGATTATTTAAAAGTTGTATTTCAACGAGCAAGTCTTTGAAAGAAAAAAATTATACAAACATGAAAATGTTTCTTTTTGATCTTTTTAAATAAACCAAAGAAGCAAAGCTGATTAATCAGCTGTAATAAAAGTCCAGTATAATAAAAATAAAAATGAGAGGAATCCTTCCTATTTTTCCTACTTAAAGAAAAATTAACGCCGAAAGTATAAGACGATTAAAAGAAAAGCTTATTCGAAATAAGAAAAAAAGGAAAATTAGTTAAGTTGTGTTTTCATAGTGGACAACAAAAGTTAGAAAAAAAATCTGCACCATCGTATTCCATTGTAAGTATTAACATACGACTTTCTTTTTTAGTTTATGACGATTCACGATTTCTGAAGACATAAACATGATTATCATCCTGTGGTCGAGATAAAAATCACGAAAGGAAATCTGTGTATGCGTAAACACTAGAGATAATTAAATGCAAGAGAACATTCTGTTTATACACGCACTACTTTTATATCATTTAGAATCGTCCATAATATATATGATATATATATATATATATATATACACACACATACACATACACATATATACGTAAAAGCTTTAGCACTCACGCGGATAAAGATAGTAATTTTTCAAAAATCTAGGTCGTCCTTTTCTCCAACAAGCGACATGCTAAGATGTACTTTTTTCACGACTTTAACTTCCCTCCTTTCTTTTTCTTGAAAGTCTACCTATATTTTATATCATTTCATACTTTGAATAATCGAACTTATGGCATTTAATAAGTTAATTTTAAATTCTACAAAATATTTATAATTCTAAAATTGTTATTTTTTTTTTAAATGAAAGGAAAGTTTACTTATCATAAAATGCAGATGTGTAAATTACAGTTTTGAATATTAATGACCACTTCTCTCGTATCTTCTTTCATTTGCATCTGATTTTAATTAATAAAAAAATAATAAATAATAATAATAAAAAATAAAATGAACGTGATAATGAACATGTTAAATCGAAGATTTAGAGAATTGGCTTGCTTTCACATGAGTTATTTCCCCTCGACAATTTCAATCTAACAAAAGTGTAAAGGTTAAAAAAAAAAAAATTGCAAGGAAAGAAATGCCGGAGAGTCGCGTTCAGACTCAGGTATGCGTAGAAATGGGCATGGACCAAACAGATACGTGGAACATGGATGTGAATGCTAATTAACGTGAATGTTTTCTCTACGGAAAGAGAGAGAGAGAGAGAGAGAGAGAGAGAGAGAGGAAGAACTGCCAAACGAGAATTCCACAGCATAAGTGCTATAATCCGGAAGAATTTAAGGGGATTAAATAATAAAATACGCTTGTTACACAAACAAACAAGTACACTACGCACATAGGAGTGCATTTATCTTAACCACACGGACGAATTCCTTAGACGGTTATTTAGTTACTTGAAAAGGATCCGACAGCTTGGTCACGCGTATATCACTACTGTCTCTCTTTCTCTCTTTCGTTCTTCCTTTTTCCTAAGTAAAAACGACTTTTTCTTTTGGGTCACTCTCGTTTCTAAAATTAGAAAATTCTTTCTTGAAATTCTTCTGTCCGTTCAACTTTGTGAAAAACACGATTCCGGTGTTTGCGTGTTATTTTTCTTGTTTTTTTATTTCTAATGAAAAGAATATAATGTGACGTAAGTAGTATAAGCTCAACACATGTGAATATTAGACATATTAAAATATAAGATAGGAATAGAGGAGTAACAGAAGAGACTTGAATAGTGGAGAGGATATTTCCAGCAGATACCATTAATACACCTCATTGGATGTACACAGATAAAAAAAAAAAAAAAAAAAAAAAAAAAAAAAAACACTTTGAATTTATCGCATGCAACACGCGTCGGCAACGAAGGCTGGATTTGTAAAGCAATACTTTTGTTTCCGACGGTAATCCCTTGCGAGCCATTCGCGTGGTTTCGCGCCAAGTTTCGACGTTTCGTTCATTCGACAAAATTCGATTTCAATTTTATTGAAACTGATGACGAATACAAAGCGATTTTGATAGTTAGATATTTTTTGCTCGTTCCATTTCTTAAAAATATATTTTCTTTTTCTTATTTTAACAAATTTATTATTTTCAAGATACTATACAGTTGAAAAAATTAATATATTCAAGTATGATTTAAAAGAATGATTCAGGTTCAATATTAACTAAGATAAAAAATTGTATCAAGTAAAAAATATAATACAAAATATCTCAAGTGAAACGATATATTAGTGACTTTCTCATAACTATACCACAATCATTGAAATTTTCACTGACTCGGCTAAAAATTCGCAAGTAATTTTGCAAAGTACAAATATACATTGCACTTGTAAGGCTGACGAAACGAGTTATGTGATATATTAGCTGCATCGGAAGCGCGCGGGAAAACTCCGAAATGGATGATTTTTGTCGTGTCAGCTCAAAGAAAAATCTCCTCTCTTTCTCGTCCTTTTTCTTTTTTCTTTTTTCCTACAAAATTTGCGTTCAAAGAGTGAACAAATATCGATATTTTTTTATTATCTACTCGTTCTTCATGCTCGAAATATATTTTATAAGCCTGTACAAATAGACATGGATTCTCAATTTCCATTGCGCACAAATAGCGTTTACATATTTAATAAAAATGAATATGGAATGGAGAGAGAAAGAGAGAGAAGAAGAGAGAGGAAGATTAGCTTGTAAAAATATCGGGGCAACGGTCCATCATCTTGTATCCTACCACACTCCGCTTGACGACGGTGATAGAAACGTGTTCTATTTTTCCAACCGACGTATAGCCGACGGATGGAGAATTCAATATATTTTCAAGCTTATCGAGCAGTACGTACGAGTATTCGAATGCCATCAAACTTCAAAAAGCTCTAGCAGAGAAAAATCTCGAGTAACACAATCGTTCCACATCCGTGACTTTGATGTACTTTCAAAAGTTCGTCACAAAAATTTCATTAACTAGGAATCATAAAATTCTTTTGAAGAATCACGAAAGCTTTTTTGGCTATTATCGTTACAATTGGTACTTCGTGAAAGAGGGTAAGAGAGGAAAAAAAATAAAATTCTCTTTTTCTTTTTCTTTTCTTCTTTTTTTTTTTTTTTTTTTTTTTTTTTTTTTTTTTTTTTTTGTTCTTTTAATAGCTACTCGTCATATGAAGAATTTTGAACGAGAAATGAGCAGAATTAGGTTTCCTTCGTAAAGAGATTAGACCGAATAGAACGATGAGAAGATGCGTAATCGTATAAAGTCAATTTTCCACAAGTGCATTCGCAATATGCAGATCCGCCCATTCAAAGCTTACCTCCGTTTCTAGTCTCGGACGCAACGTCCACTTCGCGATATTACGAAAGGTTAGCTCATATGGCTTCTTTACTTATATTTATACCTATTTACATATATGTAGATACATATTTTTTTTCTCTCACTTTCTACATCTCATGAACCTGCCGGAATATGTTAAGTCTAACGAAAAGTTCTCTCCGTTCTATATTTCTTCTTTTATTAAAGAAAGTATTTCTCTCTTCTATTATTTTTTAATTTTCTTTTTTTGTTTTTAAATAAAGCGTTATTTAATTAAAATCATAAGTTTTAAGATAGACTTAATATATTTCATTATTAACATTCTTCAGCATATTTGAAATATGCCAGAGTTACTAATCAATTTCTTTTTCAGGCTGATTCGGCAACATACTCAAAGTTTCCGCGACGTATTTCTATCCAAACATATTGAAAAATAAGTAATAATATCCATGTATATTCCGACGAGAACAGAGTATAGAGAACTGAATTTTTTTCGCCAAGTTTCGCGCGCAAAATTGTGATCATATTCGCACATAGGATTTCTAATTCTTAACACATAAAGATCCAACTTTACCAAGTAAGGATCAAAGAGCGAAGAAAGCTCATCGCGGGAAACGACAAGACCATTAAAACTTTTGCACCGAGCAATTTCTCAAGAATCGATCTTTTCGTTCGCGAGTATGTACCGTCGGAGATCAAAGGACTTAAAATGAAACGTCCGATTAAAACGATGAAAAATCAGTGAAAACACGGTTTCGATATAACAAAAAAAGAAAACAAAAAATTGAATATAATTTTCTTACAAGACAGTTTTGTATTAACACGATTTAAAAAGCAGCCCTCATATTTTTGGTCTCATAATATATAACGCATTAGGAATGAAGGATTGCCTCTGTTAGAAAGTTCGTCGAATGGACGAAAGTTCGAAAACGCATCACTTTTCGTAAATTTATTCCAGGCACGTAATTTTGCTCTCTCTCTCTCTCTCTCTCTCTCTCTCTTTATTTCTTTCTCTCACATTTCCGCTATCGCGATCGATCACGTATCCGAGAAAAAACAAACGTACCGAGGTAGGTGCTGTTGGTAATAACCCAGAAGAGTTTGAGCGGATCAACCATTAAACCACGTTCATCGCATAAACGAACGATTCACAGAAAGTTGGTCCTTTCGATGCTTCCCTAAGGATCAATCCAAAATTTTCGAAGAGAACGCACCCTTTTAAAAACGATTGATTTCACGCACTACGCGAAAATATTAAACACTTAAGAAAAGCACAAAGGAGAAGAGCGTCGATCAGAATTGGGAACCGCGGGGCACTACCTCCAAGTTAGCGGCTCGTAGTCGAAAGACTACGAGGACTAGAACAAGGAGAAGAAGAAAGAAGAGGAAAAAGAGGAGGAAGAGGAGATGGAGTAGGAAGACGAGAAGTGCCGCACGCGCCTTTCCCACTTCCTCTTCTACGGCTTCTTTGGTCACCGAATAGTAATCTCCTTTTCTCTAATCTATTTTCCACGGCGTCTCACTCTTACAAATAATAAGTTTGTCTATTATTCCTTCTTTTCTTTCTTTCTCTATTCGTCTCACTGTTCGCGGTCCCAACGTTATCTCGAAACGGAGCGACGTATCCATACGTCCAGTACGGCGGCTGTCATCGACATGTTTTTATCGCGGTGTATATCGCCGTCCTGCGGGTGGGCGCGCGCGCGCGAGTGCGCTTCTCCGAGAGTAGGAGAGAGAAGAGAGAGATAGAGAGAGAGAGAGAGAGAGAGAGAAAGAGAGAAAGAGAGAGAGAGAGAGGTGGTGGTGGTAAAGGTGGGGTGGTGGGTGTTAAACGCGTTCTACGTATGCGTTGGT
This sequence comes from Vespa velutina, assembly GCF_912470025.1. Taxonomy (NCBI): domain Eukaryota; kingdom Metazoa; phylum Arthropoda; class Insecta; order Hymenoptera; family Vespidae; genus Vespa; species Vespa velutina. Next base: position 3,495,199 of record NC_062206.1, read on the forward strand.
AGTAGCGATGGTGGTAGTGGTGGTGGTGGTGGCGGGGCTCCGGCCCGAGCCCAGATTTGCGCAGCCGCGCCAAATCAGTCGGGGCGCACAATCCACCCTCAGTCAATATACTGTGTCACCGCGTACAGAACGCGGAATCGTAGGAATGCGGTCTCTAGGACCATCTGAGGATTTCTATGACGCCGAACTCTCACCAACGATCTCTTCCAATCCGTTTTCTCCTTTCCCCTTCTTCTCCTCTTCTTCTCCTTTTATTCCCCCGGTCTATGATATTCACCGAAATATACTCAACTGATTTCTAAACGAACTCCTTTATTATTGTCTTCTTTTATTAGAAACACTTCTCTTTCGATCATTTCTCCTATCTTTCTTATTTCTATAGGTTCAACAAAATTAAAGGAAAAAAATATCATAGGAAGAAATGATCCGGAAATTTGTTGGATGTTCGATCGTGTAATCCTACATTTTGTGTGCAATATTTTTTAACCAGCTTAGCTGCATAAAGCCCTGTTGAATACATTTCTCTTTCTCAGCATTTTTGTATCAACACGATGTAATAATATCTTCTACTTTAAAAACTCGATAAAACAATGATATTCGATTTGTATCGTATGAGCAACAGGCTTCCAATAAAAATATCGAGAGATCTGATACACGTCTCATTAAAGTTGCACGGCCTGAAATGCCAACTGCTCAAAAAGAAAGTGTTTGAAATGGGACGATCTAATCTTCACACATGATACTGGGAAAGCGGTTCGTGAGAACATAGTCGTGTGTTGTATGCATAAGTCCTATTACGTAAGGCAGCACTATCGAGATAGATGAGAGGGTTGGGGAAGATGCTAGGAAACAATGTCGGATGCGAGTGTAGCCCGTTGTCTATCTTCATGAATGTCTCGAGCTATTTGGCGAGATAGGAGGATGCGGGTGCGGTCACACGGACGACGCAACAGCACTCTCTCGTCAACTCGATCGGGCTTTTCGACGTCATCGACGTGCGGATGCCTTCAAATCTACCGTCAAAACTTCATTGAACGGACAGGAGCTTCCCTTCTCCTTTTCTTACCCTTCCTTACTCTTTCTTACTCTTCCTTACTCTTCCGTCGATATGACGTTGATGTTGTCTAACTAAGAACAAACTAACTTTAATTCATATTTTCATAGTTTTTGTTCATTTTAATATAATTAAAACGATAAAAAAAAAAAAAAAAAAAAAAAAAAAAAAAAGAAAGAAAGAAAAACGCGCGATATGAGTTTTTGGTCAAAGCAATATACTATATAAAATATTAACATAATGGAGTTCCTTTTATTACGCGTTAAATAATTTGATACGTTTTGAATTCAACGAATGATTACTATCAAAAGCTTGGTAATAAGTCATTTTAATAGATTTTAATTGTAGTCCTTTGAAATTTTCTGAAAATATATTCTTGTTCGAACATTCCGTTGAAGAGAGGAACTAGTGACATAATTTGCAGTTATTTGAAAGAGAAAGAAAGAAAGAGCACATGTTTTGTGAAAGGAGAATGTTTAATAACTTTAACACGGTACGTTTTTAGTTGGCTTCTTAGTTTTAATGCATAAATTAATTTCTTGGTCGGCATCTATATTTACACTTTTCTCTCTCTCTCTCTCTCTCTCTCTCTCTCTCTCTCTCTCTCTCTAGATGTAGATGTATATAGATAGATATTCAAACATTTAAAACTACATTTATCACTGAATTTCTTATAATATTCTAATATTTTATTATGAGTGCTGTACTATAATGATAACTTTATTGTTTATTATTCCGTACCACATTTTCACTGCATTTGTTTCTTACTCTGTTATAATGTTTTTTCCTTGTTTTCTGCACTCCTCTTGAAACCAATGGAAATAAATTATATTTCTTTGTTTCTCTCTCTCTCTCTCTCTCTCTCTCTCTCTCTCTCTCTCTTGAGCAAACATATTGTAATATAAATTATAACATGTAATATAAAATGTGCAAAATACATCCTAAGGGTATTTAAAATATAATAAACTTTCTTTCACTATGCTCTGAATTTCCGAGAGGCCAAAAAAACGAAATAGATTTTTCAATTTATTCTACAGAAACAAGAAAAAAGCACGTATCCGGTGATTTAAGAATTCGAATGGTCAGTATCGAAAAGAATCCAGTTTCTTTCTCGCTAAAACAGATATACAAACTGTGCCAAGAAAGTAAAGGAAGGAGAACAAATTTCCAACGCTTTTTCTCTATTTACTTTAGCAAACATTTTTGAGTTTACTCGGTCAGGCCGTACGGGAATTTCTCTTGGCCCTTCTTAGTTCGCATCGTTCCATTACTGCACTTTGCTTCGAAGAGATTTCATTTCGAAGATAGGAAATCCTGGTAGCTAGCGAGAGCTCAGGATAAATACGTTGTCTTGAAGCTTATTTCTACGTGGCGCGATGTAACGAGAAAGAGGAGAAACAATCGATTCATATACATGCACTCATATATATCTACAAGATAAAATTTTCTAAATACTTCGTACATATTTCCATCGTTAACTGGAATGATACAAATGATGATACAACTGTACGAAAATATCTCTGTTTGCCACGATTCGACTAATTTCCATTCCGCACACGCTACTATTATAATAACAATCATTATCATATCATCCGTTATTTTCAAATTATGATTGTTTTGATATTATTATTAGATTTTTATAATTAACATCATTATTATTAATTATCGTTAAGTATCACTTTAATTCGAATGATTTTATTCACAATTTTTAACGGCCACACCCTTTTCCCTTTCAATTTAAAAAAAAAATAGAATAAATTAAGATCTGTAAAAAGAAAAACACAACGTGTCACGTTTAATTATAGAAGATAATTTTAAGAAAACTTATTACTTTTGGGAATCGACCTACCCATTCGTAACAATTATCGAAATTTACTCGTTCTATTCAGCAAGCTAATGTAACTGGAAGTTGGAGAGGATCGATCTAAGAAAAGGTGCTAGAAACTAATCGAGAGAATCCGTCGAAAAAGTTCGTCTTACGAGGTTCCTAAAAAGTACTTGAGAAGCAATACCCTTTCGATCTTTCCTACCATCGAGTATCTCTTCTTTTTTTTATGGCACCTTCGAAAGGTAATCAATGAAATACGCTAGAAAGATTGTTACAACTTCAACGTAGTTTTTCCAAAAATAATGTTGAGATAGTAAAAAAACAATTCGTAAAATACACTCTCGAATCATCAATTTGTTTTCATTTTCTTTTATTACTATTCGTTACGCAACCAGGTATATGAAAAATAAAGAAAGAGAGAGAGAGAGAGAGAGAGAGAGAGAGAGAGAGAGAGAGGGGAAGAGAAAGAAATGCTAGTTAAATTTAAATTTCATAAATTTTAAAAATTTAAATACGTAAACGTTAGTTGAAGGCAACGATGTGTCATTTTCTCTTTTCAATTTTTATCAGTAGGTCCCGAGAGAATAAGCAAACACAAAAATTGGGGTATAAGCGTCTAGGGAGAACTCTTACTGAATAACTTTAGACGAAACTATAGCAGCAGATGATTCGTATTATTTTCAAAAAAATTCAACAACTATTTTATCTACCGAAAAATTATATCTGTTCTGTTTAAACACTTTTCCTTTTATTTCAAAAGTATTTAAAACAAACTTTTCTTATTCAAAAATAATTTTAATGAAATTTTTAATAAGGAAAGAATTTTTAAAAGAGAGATATAAAGTTTCATTTTAAGATAATTTCAAAAGAATTTTTCTTCTTTAAGAATAATTATAAATATATAATTGAATTAAATGGATAACAATTTTTCTTTTGATAGACAAAGTTTGTTCATACATTATTCGAATTAATACGTTCTTTCGACTAATCTTAAACGATCGATCCTTCTATTACAAGTTACGAGAGATATAAGAAGATCGAGAGTATACTTTCCGTCCAAAAATATTACTGGCTATCTCGGAGTTCTCTCACGTAGACGAGACGGAAAAGAATGGGACACCTTTGCAGTGACGTACGAGTTTCTTCCTTCTCGAGGTCAGAAGTAGATTTTTCCAACATCTCGAAGAAGAAGAAGAAGAAGAAGAAGAAGAAGAAGACAAAGAAAAATAAGACATAGAGAAGAAAAGAAAAGAAAAGAAAAGAAATGAAAAGGAACGAAAATAAACGAGAAGGAGGCCGAGTTCCGCGGGATTAAAGGCAGCTTGCTCGTAAAAAGGAGTTACGCCGTAATTCCTAAACCTCTAGTTTTATTAGAACGATCCAAAGAAACGAGGACACTGGTTACGAGACTCCAAACACCGAGAGCTCGGATAACGTGAGACGATAAAACCGTTTGTTACTTTTCCTTGGAAAATGCAAGAGAATTCTTCCTTCTTATCTTACTTCTATCTCATGATCGACCTTCTTTTGTTCTTACTTTCGATACGCGACTTCTATGTCTAAGATGACAGTTAAGATAAAACCTATTGGAAGATGCTACGAACACGAGCATATCATTTTTTTTCTCGATTCAAGAAATCTTGATCAGCAATACTACAAAAGATATATGCATACCTAAATATACTAAGAACGATATTTCTTATGTTTTGATCAAGAAAAAGAATAAGTAGCACGTTTACTTCTACTTGACTTCCTTTTTAAACTAATTTAAACTATTGCTTATTATTGCTATTACCACAGTAATCGTTTTATCATTACGTTATATTACACAGGATGATGCTATAATTTTTATCACTTTTAATATTGCTATTCTTTTTGAAAATATAGAGAAACTTCGTTTACAAAAATCTTATGTTACCGAGCTGGCCAAATTAATAACAAGATGAGCTCAAGATTAGACCCCAGAATACTTATAACGAAAGAAAAATCTTTAAAATTTCTGATATTTCAATTTCATACATTGATAATTATTAATAAATCTTTTATATCGTATTTTAAATAAACAAAATCAAATTCACGTAAGTATAATAAAAATTTTAATGATTTCATTATCGGTTAAGTCGTTTTAACGAAAGAACAAAAAAATTCAATTTTGTAAAATTATTAACAAAATTGATTTTATTATAACGATATTGTTGTAATATTTAAATAAATAAATAAATAATAAATCACGCTTGAAAACGATGCTTCTTTCAAGTCTTTACGACTTTTCGTTCGGAAGATATTCCATTTGAAAAATTTTCATTCATAATTAATATAGTACAGCTGTTCGTAGTACGAGTAGTAGTAATAGTATGTCGCGTAAATTCTTGGAATTTATATAGGTCAGTGTGTCATTGAACCAATTTGAATGAAATTATATAGATCAATGGGTCAACCTAAATACCTTCCATTTAAATGGGAATATCTCCGAAACTAAAAATCATAGAGACTCGAATCAAATATCATTTTAAAGGATAAATTTTCGTTTATTTTTTCAACTGATTGTTAATAACTAATAAACAATTTGTTATAAACAAATTCTTACGAATTAAATTTATCTTATTTCATAAAAAAGGAAATATTCAAATTGCAACTGATTTATAAAATTATACAAATTGATAAATAACTAATAAACAAATTATTTTTTACCAAAGAAACAATTTTTTTTTACATTCTATTTACATGGGAATATGTTCGGAAATAAAGATTGTAGAGACTTGAAACAAATATCATTTTTAAGGGTAGTTTTCTCTATTTTTTTAATTTATCGTTAATAACTAATAAACAATTTTTTATAAATACTTTTTATAAACAAATTCTTACGAAAGAAATTCTTTTTATTTTATTCAAAGAGAAAAATTTAGATTAACGGCTAACTTGAAAAATTACATAAATTAATAAATAATTAATAAACAAATTATTTTTTACCGAAGAAAAATTTTTTTCAACATTTCATTTACATGAGAATATGTCCGGAAATAAAAACCGTAGAGACTTGAAACAAATGCGGAAGGTAAGGGCAGAGTAAACGTAAGATAAGCGCAAAGTAAGCGCAATGTAAGCATAAAGTAAAAAAGAATAGTGATATAAGAAAGTTATTGTCTTACCCTATATTATTGTCATCTTCATTGAATCGATATCACAAAGTATAGTATTTCTTACAGAAAGAATAGTATTGTATGGAAGAAAATCTACGTGTGTGCAATTCTATGCTCCATTAAACCACCTAACCTTGTCGATCAACTATGAAAAAGAAAAAGAAAAGAGTTACAAATCGCCATTCAATGATTTCAAAGAATAGGTTAAATCTTTCGCTCGATAACTATCACAAGCTGAGTATTATTCGAAAGCATATCAACCATGGATTGAGTTTTGCATACGTACTCTAATCTCTCTCTTTCTCTCTCTCTCTCTCTCTCTCCCTCATTCGCTCTTTCTCCTCGTAGGCTCTCATCGATATTGTCGCAGGAATTTATAGGTTTCCAGGTCAATAAGTATCGGTGTGCGGCAAGAGGAATAGTTGGTGAAAGCACGTGGATGAATAATCGGTGATCCAACAAGAGAGAAAAAGAGAGAAAATGTGAGAATAATCATCGAACCGACGATTCGTTTCACGTTGGTAAACGTCGAAGCAAAAATCAATGAGGAATCTCATCGTGAAGTTGAAATCTCGAGAAGGCACGTAAAACGGCACGCGAAGCGGTTTCAAATTCTTTGAATTAGTCGATCACCATGCGATCGGTTTTTTTCAGAGAGATACCTATTAACTTTAACATATAGAGATCGGATTAAGTAATAGTTTATATATATTTACTATTATTATATAATAATTGATTTGAAAATTAATTTAAATAATTTAAAATAAGATTACTAACAAAGCATGAATTTAAACGGAACGTAATCAAAATTATGGTATGCACTTATTCGACAACAATTTAACACAACTCAGAACCGTGTCGAGGAACCTTTGGGAGGTTACAACTCAATGCGCTATGCTACGATACATTTTCGACCCTCTCCGATATCGAAGGCCCATGCAAGTTGGAAACGGTCGAGTAACGATGAATTCACCGATCCGCGTCGTTTCATTATGCGCAAATTCCCGTATCTCGATTCAGAGAGATACGAATCTCTAAATTATGCTAAGCACACTCTCAACATTTCTTCTTCTCCTTTTAACAATTTTTTTTCTTCCTTTCTGTCTCCTTTCTTTTCACCTCGCCACCGTAACAATAGTTGACAACATGTTATTCAGAGAGAGAGAGAGAGAGAGAGAAAGAGAGAGAGAGAGAGAGAGAAAGAAAGGGAGGACGGTAGCTCCTAAAGGAAAATAGAATGGCATCATAGAAAGGCAAACGATTTAACGAAACGGACACTAAATGCATCGTGTTTTGACAATGTTAATGGACATCGTTATCCATAGGAATGCGTCACTTTTGGGAAACTATGTCGGCTTTTCAACGATACGTGCTACGTTATGAAATCGTATCTCAGCTGGTAGTGGTTTGGTGAACGAGCAAGCACCAATATGCTAATGCTGTCCGCGAAACGCACATCCGAATGACAGTATTAATAACGAGAGGAGTCTCGTTGCTCGAGTACCATCGACGTTCTTGCATTTCGTACGCACGAAAATTTCATTTTCCAACGTGACACTAACTCACTAAATTTTGCCTAAAATATAAATATACCATTTTCGATTTAGATTTTTTAACGAATCAATTTAAGGTTTGTTCTGTATTTGTTCTGTAAGGTTCATTTCTGTATTCACATCGACGGTATAAAAGATTTAATTAAAATTGTTTACTTTGGAAATTGTTTACTTTTACAAATCGATTTTAAAATTACTTTTGAAGAAAAATTTTCATATTTATCGTCTGATGTAAAAATGACTTACTTGATTTTTTTTTTTTTTTTTTTTTTTTGTCAAAAACGTTAGTCAAAACGTTCGACAAATGCTTTGATTGTAAAAGCTTCATTTATAAAAATACTAAAGACAATAAATATGTATCTATAACAAAATGAGTAATGAAGGAAAATAGAACTAATTTCTACCGTATTTAAATCGTATTTGGAAATGTCTGGCGTTCCTGTCACGTTCGTAAACGAGTTTTCTAGCGTAATTCGCAAAATTATGTTCCAACCAAAATTATTCGTTTGTCAGGTAATATCATTAAGGACAACTATATTAAATTCGAAATGAAATACAGCGTTTACTTTAGAAACGTCACACCAATAAATGTTTATAATGGTAATTCAAGCAATCGTTATTATTATATTTCGAAAAAGGCTCAATTTTATCCAATTTAAACGAATATCAATTTCATTATAATAACAGCAAAACCGATAAAAATATTCAACATTCGATCGTCGCATTTCGATTCATTTTCAATGTCCAAAATATCGATTGTATTTTTTTTTTTTTTTCGATTATAATTCAACGTTATGATCATTATACGACTTCGATAATAAATTTGACGAACTAACGAGTTCATAATTTGCTTGACGTATTGACTCACAAAAATTTCCCTTCGTTTTCGAATATGGTAAAAAATGGCTCGACATTCTTTCCGCCTCGTACGTCCAACAAATTCGTTATGCCGGAAACGCGTGTATACGCTCGGAAGTGTGGGCTTGGTTATATGGCACTGCTATTCTCTCTTTCTCTCTCTCTCCCTCTTTCTCTCCCTCTTTCTCTCCCGTATGCAAGCCAGAAACATCCTTTCCGTCGTATTCTGCCCATGACGTTGCGTCTCGATTCGCAAATCTGCCTGACGCCGTTTCATGCTCGGAAAAAATTTACGCTCTTGGAAAGACGCATATAAATTTCACTGTTTCCGTTTTCCTTGCTTCGGTTAACTGTTGTTTCCGAGTTTCGAGAATTTATTGTATCGTGATATCTGATTTATATTTTTTTCCTTATTGATTTATAATTAAAATATGTTTCACACATATATATAATATATTTCATTTGTATATATATTTATAACTATAAATATATGTATATATATATATATATATATATGTATGTGTGTGTGTATGTGTATATTTATATGTACATATATGAAAATAATAAGTCTAAAATATAATTATATAGGATGCAATAAGAATCAGAACTCTTCTATAGAAATATAATTTATCTGTGTACTCGATAACGTTTAATGATAGACTATCTGTTTGAACAATGCAAAGATAAACTACATATGCTTATAGATGACTTGAAAAATCTATGCATTTTATTATTATTGTATCTATAATATGTATTGATAAACATTGCTATAACCTCTGATAAATTTGATTCGAGGAAAGTCCAAAGATTCTTTTCTCTTTTTTATACGAGTTCTAAATTGACATCTTCACGCGCTCTTCTCTTTCCTTTTCTCTATATAGATTATTGGCTCGAAAGCATTCTTTTTCTCGAACTGAAGAAAGTTTCTAAACACGGATAAAACTTAAAATACGACATTACGATCAAGATCGCTTTTTCGGCACTCTTATGTGCTCTCTCGGCGAAAACACTGGGATATCGATTTTGCCCGGTACAATGTCCGAACTCGAGAGTGGTCTCCCTTTTCGCGTTATAGTTCAGCAAAGCCTGCTGCCAACTTACGAGGAAAGTTTCAAAACGTCCCACACAATTTCGTGTTTATCTCTTCACGGTCTGCCTACGAGATATAAAGCGTAAGTTCGTGTCGATTTCTGAATTCTGTTTTAACGGAAATAAACCGATGGAGATAACGTAACCAAGACTCCAGTGTCCTAGGATTTTTCTTCTTTCATTTCGAGAACTAAGTTACTTCAAAAAAAAAAAAAAAAGAAAAAAAGAAAAAAGAAGAAGATGCTCTTTTGATAAGAGAGAAAAAAACTTAAAGGCAGAAAATCATATACGAAAATATATCTGTGGTATGTACTCGATACCGTTCTCTTACAGACTGTTTCTCTCTGTGTAAACTACAAAGAAGAATAAAATATATCCTTTAATGAATAAATGATTCAAAGAGTACCAGTCTACGTACCTTTGTATGTTGTTACCGCTTACATAAAATTCCTGAAAAATTCATTTAAAAGAATATTCGTTCTTGCGAGAAATAACTTGCCTCTGTTTTATCGATTATAACAAATTAATGAAATATTTTGCTTCCAAATGTAAATAATAATATTTGCATGCGTTTGAAATTGCAAGAAGGAAGAAAATTCCAGAAAAGTAAAGCAACATGGCAAGAGAAGTGGTCCGATCAAAGTAGGCATATCAAATGTTGATTTACATACAAACCACATGTTATATATTATTTTTCCATTCGTTTCTTTGTTAAATATATGTTTAACATCTAACGTGAAAATCAGTCACGATATTCATTCATCATAAATCGAACTTTCTGTGAAGGAGTAAATCGTTATGGAAAAAAAAAAAAAAAAAGAAAAAAATATGACGAAAGTCTAAAACGTGCGTATAATTAAAAAAGTGTCAAATACACTCGACAATGTTACGATCCAATTATTTCGCAATGCGAGAAGGATGCAATTAATTACCAGGCCGAACTGGTAAACGCACAAGCGCACTCTCGTAGAGGTAACTGTCGTTACTTCCCCCTTCACCTATCTCTTGTATTTTACAACACTTCGACTCTATTGTTAACAATGCGTGCGCGGATTGTACATACATACGGTCCGTTATATTCTCGTTTTCAACGGCAACGTGCCAAGTAGCCTCTTGCAATTTAGTATAATTGCAATTTAACAGTTTTCATCCTAGTTCAAGTAGAACAAGGTACGTATAGTTAACGTCACTAACGTGCACGGATTATGACTGTTTAATCGTAATGGAACGTAAGTAACATATGTGTAGGCCCGTGTTATGGATCGATTTTTCAAATTTGCTACGTGATATAAATTTCTTTGATAGATAACCATGAATATACGATATCGCGTATCGCCATTATTTGCATCGATAGAAGCACGTAACATTTACGTTACACTTTGAATAACTTTTAAATTATACGTTGTATGAGAAATCCTGTTACTTCAAAGTTATATGCTTTCTAGTAAAATTACTTATTACAACAAACATTCTCGAGTAAACAACGTTGGCTTATTGAAATCTTTGATCTCATTCGATTTCCAAGCAAAATATTTTGTTAATTATTAAATTAAAGATCAATAAAGATTTATACTTATAAGATTTGTATACAGAATTCAATATTATTTCGAATTTTAGTATTAAGAATATAACATTCTATTTAATAAAACAACAAATTTTCATAAAACGTATAACTTATAAGTTATGCAAAATAAACATGTCTCAGCATCGCATATATATATATATATATATATATATATATATATCGGAAAATCAACGAGAAAGATTCAGTTGTCTTTGCCTAAAGGTAGAAACAATTAGAAATTTATTAGAAAATTGATTGCGGCCCAGAATTTTCGAATTGACGAATGTTAGCATATTTTACAACGTTATGGTGGAAAAAAAGAGAGTATATGGGGAACAATTCGGTGAGTTTGCGAGGGCAATGAAGTTTTCACTTTTCGAAAGATCATAAAAACCCTATGACTCGGTCGGAATCAGACTTGGCTCTTTTCCATCGTCGAAAAGATTTTTTCCACTGTGGTCTCAACATCATCGCTTGGAATAAAATCCTAATTCCTTATCTTTATCTTCCTTTCCTAGTTTCACTCATTGGAAATATTCATCTTGCGGGAAAAAAAAAGGAAATTTTCTTTTCGTCATGAGCTACTTTTAATCTTCAAAACGAGTGGTACTCCATTTTTGCGTTTGAAATAAAAGGCCTTTAGCGAGATCAACGAACTTGGATTTGCGAAACGCGTAACTGTAATCGGTTTATAGGATTTCGTTGAATTAACGAACTCGAATAAGCTTCAACGTAGCCATTGACTTGAATGCGTTTATCCGAATTTGTTAAATACTTACAGTATCGTTTGTAATCTGGGAACATTTTGAAGTAACAATAACGAAATAAGCTAAACGTTTATATCGTCGTTTAAAAATTTTTAATATTTCAGATATCAAAGAAATCCTTTTTTCATTTAGAAAAGACATTTTTATTATGCGTGAATTTATTATGTCTAGATCTTTTCGTATAAATAGTAGAACATTTGCTCTCTCAAAATCCACCTTTGGTTAATTCCATCAAGAGTAACAATGGAATTTTCATAAATAAAGAAGAAATACAAAATTAATTAAAAATTAACTCCTTGAACTTGAAACTAATTTTCTTGAGCTAAGTAATTGTTTGAAAAAGAAAATCTTTTAATAGAATCCATTTTCATTAACTTTGACAAATATTAGTATAGTATTTGTGTATAATAGAGATGGCAAAAATGTAAAAATTATAAAAATTGAATGAGAAAACTAAATATATATTCGAGTTAAGAAGCATCAGATAAAGAAAAATGTATCATTTTGAAATATTTATCTTTCATATATACAATTAACATTTTAGATATAAATTTTTTTCTTGAATAAATGATCATTTTATATAAAAATTCTACATTAGTAAGATAATTCCAAATATTGAATTTCTTTAAGATCACAATTACTTATAATAAATTGTTATTAATAATTAATTAAATCAATTTATATTTGATACTTTCTCGATAATCGATATTTTATTGCTTCGATATGTATATCTATAATAAAGCTACAACTTTCACAATTAAAATCTGACGTTTATCATATTATAGAATTTGTTTAACGTTTCGATATGGATATTTCGAGAAGAGCATTCGATCTACTAAAATTCGGTATCGATGTTTCCTTGCTAAAAATGTTGGATAATTATAAGGAAAACAAAAAGAGAAAATATCAAAGTGACAAGTACCTGAATTAGGTTGACCATTGTTATTGGGTCTCGCAGATGGAGCTCCATCTCTGGCTTCGACCTCGAGAGCATAGGCACCTTGTTTCTCACGATCGAAGACCACTTTTGTGAAGATCTCACCGGTTTCTCGATTAATCTCGAAGTAATCCTTTCCTTCGTTCCTGTCGCTGTCCACTATATAATACGTAACCTGTAAGGATAAAGAGAAATTTATCGGTTTTGTTCCTTCCATATAATCTTCCTTCGATTTATTTCCTTATATCCAAAATATTTGTGTGCGTGCATGTGTAAAAATAAAGTGACCTAAAATATTTAGAATATAAAATTTTTTAAATAATTCGAAATAAATTGAAAATTTAAATATATATTCCAGTTAACAGAAAGAGGAATTGAAATAAACAAAAATCAGACATATCAAAGTTGAATTGTCTCTAAAACTTCTTTTAGTATTTGTATCGTATTATAAACAGCATGCCCTGTATTGTAAATTCATTGAATTTTTACTCCATTGATATTACTGATACACTAGAAATTTCAAAAATTGAATTCTAAAATGCAGTAACTTGGGATGATTTCTAAAATGTAATTTGCTTTTAAAATGCAACATGTGCAGTTACTTAAAGTCGTTCATCAAAATGGTGCACTTGTTTACGTACAAATACTAACCATTGCTCTTCATGATAAATAAGAACGGACTTTACGGGCAACCTAATCAATCGTGAAGCTCCTTCTTTTGTTTTTTCGCAATCGAGTTTTTTGCCTAAAGCACGAAAAAAAAAAAAAAAAAGAAAAAAAGAGAAAAAGAACTAGACACTTGGCAAGAGTCCATCGATTTTATCCGGTGCAATTAGAGAGATTGGAAGAAATACCGGAATTTCGATCCGTCGTCTTTAAATTATTCGCCGGATAATTATCGCTATCAATGATGCGAAGATATGCGATTGGATCATTCGAAGCGAATAAAAACGCTCTTATGAATTCGGTCAGTGCGAATAATTCTTCCAATGATTGATATCATACAATAAATGGAATTTATCATTTCTTTTCGATTAGTTACTTAAATATTTGAAAAGTATTGCATTTTTGTGACGACGTAAGTAAGACAAGATTCAATGAATTTTTCTTTAAAAACTTTTCAAGATATAAAGTTAAACTAAAATATACGAATGTAACGTTACGTATTCTTATATAAATAATTTTTCTCCTTTAGCCATATTTCTTGCAAAGTTCAAGAGCAAACGACTCAAAAGAAACACGAAAGACAGCACACGTATCGAATCGTTTCGAGAATATCCGAAAGCATCTTTTCCAGGTCGCTGAGCCGACCAAAGGAGTATATCGAAGGTACGAGTTTCGTTCGTTTCTCTATGCGAGCTCGCTCACGTCGTTACTTTTCTCCTGAAAACAGTCCTTTTCTCTCCGATATCAAAGAGCAACGATAGCTGCTAGCGACCGTACACTTTCACGTTGCTACTTCGAATAATAGAGATTCCTAAGAGACTCGTTTCAGGCTCGATCTTCAGTTCGTACGAGCTTGTGCAACGTGCGATGTACGAATCACGTATCCGATTCTTTACCTTCTGAATCTAAAAGGTACGCGTTCGAAGTTTCTCTAAAGTTCAACGTCGAATTTCGAACAACTACGATTACAATTTTATCTACTTCGTATTTTCCTTATGAAACCTATTCTTAGAGAATAGAGTTTCGAACTCAATGCGATTTAATAAATAACACTTGAGATATTTTACGTCATATTTCTTATTTAATATAAATTTCTATGTAAATTGAGAGGATATGTTTAAGATAATCTCAACAAAGAATTGATTTTTTTATGAGTCGCCTAAATGGGCGAACTCTTTTAAAAATAATACATTTGTGAAATGGGAATAATAAAAAATATAATTTAAAAAAAGAGAATTTTCGTGTCGTTACATTTATCTCAGTATCAAAAATATTTCATTTAATATAATCAAAATTATGTTAAAATACGGAAATATTTGAGTTAAGTTTATCGTAAATTGTATCTTAATACTCTCTTGGAAACAAAGGGCAGAATATACTGATCGGATCGAGCTTACCTGATTGTTTGGGAAAGTACCGTCCTTGTCGATGGCGTTGACCTGAGTAACCTTACTACGGATCGGCTCACCCTCGAGCACGGTCTCCTGTTCACGTTCGGTGAAAAGTGGTATCTCGTCGTTAACGTCCTCCAACATAATGTGAACCGTCGCTTCTGATGCAAGTTGTTGCGCTCCATTGTTCTACGGAAGAACGTAATACATGTGAAATGTATATATGTGTGTATGAGATCGAAGCGTATCAAACGATCACGATTTGATCACTCTACAAAATTCCTATATATTCTTACATAATTCCATCTGATATTATTTTCTTCAATAGTGAAATTATAGTTAAATATAATTTCAAATTTTACGTACCTCCACTCGTATCGTCAGATTGTATTCCTTTATACTCTCATAATCCAACGGATGATTGACTTTGATATCCGCCCAAGTTACAGATTGTTCTGCACGCTGTTGAAGGTAAAAGGTGTGATACTTGTTCGTTTGTGCCGTAGAACCAGGCATTAAGTGGTAAAATACCGTTGGATTATTGTCGATTCCAGAGCTGTCGACACATATACACGAAAATGAATCGTTACTACGTGAGTTAACGATAGGGATAGAAAAAGGGTTGACTGATCAAGCGAGAATTCGAATCGACTTTTAAACAAACGGAAACGGAAAACTTAAACAGAAACGAAGACGGAAATGTATCCTTTATTGTTATATTAATTAATATAAACAATGAAATCAACTATTCTTTTTACTATCGATAAAATATCTCGAAATGAAAGGTCTCATCATGCGACGTATCAAATATGTAATATACACATACGATTATAATAAAGACAAAAAAAGAAACTTTTACTTAGAGAACGAAAGTTATATCCGAGAGAAATGTGCGAATCTTATCTCGTTTTAGAAAACTCTTTTAAAAAACGATCAACAAATATTCTTAACAAATATTTCTCGAAAATCGTTTTCTCGTAAGCTCCGAAACGAGAGAAATCATTGGATATTCCTTCTCGGTCCTTTCACTCTCTATCTATGTAATATACTCAATGAAAAAAATAATGATAATAAATAAATAAATAAATAAATAAAAAAAAAAAAAAAACATTTGGTAATACGACAAATTTTTTTATTCTTCTTCCTTTCCCTTTGTTACCCTTCTTGCGAGCGAGAAGAAAACGTCAAGTTTGGACGATTTCTGAGAAATTTTCGTAAAGTAAATTTTATAATTATCGATATTTATCGATATTTTCCTTTTTTCCGACTCGTCGTCCGTATTTTCCGTTTCTATAGTAATCGATATTCGTGCCTCAGGTTCGATATATTTGTATAAACCTGATACATATTCTCAACAAAAGGAACATCATAAAGTGAAAGGTAGTTGGCATGATCGACGAACACAGGACGATAATGAACACTAGCTACGTTCCCTCTCCAACACAACACCTTTTGTAGACACGAAATTGCTCTGACAAATGTTAGTCTAGCTGTTTGTCACTTTCGTATTTACCGCTGGACTCGTTACGACCGACGATCTCTATCGACATTTATATTCCTTTGTACTCTACCTCGAAAAATTAAACCAATGTAATCAATTCTCATTCAAATCAAAGAAAACAAATTCACCCGAAACTATTTTCTAATTAGAAACCATCGTTAATAATGATCATTCTGTTACAATTTCGATAAATTATTTCAATTGAGTTACACGCTGAAAATTAGATATGACTGATTCATAGTAATTATCATGCGCATTAATAAACGAGACGCTCTTGCTCGTAAACGTCGATTAACGAGACCTCGAATAGGAAACTCGTAAAATTGACCAAATTTATTCATTAGACTCTCGATAAAGCACGAGTTCAACTTTCGTCCGATCTCGTTCGTTTTCTTTTCATTT
This sequence comes from Vespa velutina, assembly GCF_912470025.1. NCBI lineage: Eukaryota > Metazoa > Arthropoda > Insecta > Hymenoptera > Vespidae > Vespa > Vespa velutina. The sequence goes on from NC_062206.1 coordinate 3,511,949, forward strand.
GATCGGTCTTCACGAAGTACTAGAAAAACAAAAGAAATATATATATATATATATAATGTGTGTGTGTGTGTGTGTATGTGTGTGTAAAGAGAGAAAGAGAAATATAAAAAGAAAGAGAAAAATCAACGTATTACACGAATAGAGGAAATAGAAAGTTAGACCTTTCATTAGCCCCAGTATTTTTTCTCCTTACACATTTTTTCCTTTTGAAGAAAAAGAGAAAAAGAGAGAGTTGAATAAAATAAAAGAGAACGAGATCGTTCGAAGGTAACCACACACACACACGCACACACACACACATACACACACATACACGCGTTCAAATAGAACGGCCTGTACGATGTGCTTTCCGAGTCATCCGTTGGACGTCCGAACAGAACATACGGTTCATCGATCCATGAAAAGGATGAAAGAGAGAGAGAGAGAGAGAGAGAGAGAGAGAGAGAGAAAGGGAGAGAGAGATAGAGAAATAGAGAGAGAAAGACAGAGTAAGAGAGAGAGAGAGAGAGGATGAGAGAGATCCATCCTCTATCTCCGTCTCTATCCACACACTAGAACTACACGTCGTAGCCGTTTCTAAAGGACTACCCGGCAAATTAATAGCACCGTTTGTCAGTCGAGAATAGGTTGGCATGAGAAAACTCGTACGAAGCTTTCATAGAAGCTGCGTCCTGAACCACGTCGAAGTAATAGGTGAATTCAATGGTGCGTGTCGTTCGTCATCTTAGAACCTGTCATTTGTGAATACTCGATGACGCTCTTTATTTTTAAAACACTTGTCGACATTTCCGAATAATTCCTCGTGCTTCGGGCGTTTTTTTAAAAAGTCGATATTTTTTTTTTTTTATATATATATATATATACTTTTTCTTTTTTATTTTTGAAAGGAAAATACAGAAAAAAAATTGATGTTTTCAACGCTAGAAGTATCGAAATACTACGAATGATGGCTTGCAGACTTTTTCTTTGATGATTGAAAGCAATAATAAAAATTCTATTTCAGTAATATGAGATAAACCAAAAATGCAAAGAAACAAATGATTTTTTTTTCAAATTCATGAATATATAACAAAAAGATATCGATAATTCTAACGTTAAAAATTTAATCCTCTCGTTGTTATCTTTTGATAAAAACTTTGTTCTTTTTTTTAATAAACTATCTAACGAAAATAAAAAATTGACCGGTCGTGTATGTCCAGCGGATATATCTCACACATGTACATACATACATATGTATAAACGTGTATATGTGTTTCGGTTAGTAGCGCTAGCTCGAATAAGCACGATCCCTTTACCCTTTGCAACCCATGTGCTCGTGTGAACTACTACGACGCATGATCGTAGCTCGTGTGTGCTCTGATATATGTGTGTGTGTGCACGAAAAGAACGTTGAAAGGAAACATTTATCCCGAATTACAATTCGTACGAATGCACATAAATGAGACTAGAACGAAGCTTTATCTACGGTACACACAAAAATATTATCCTAATACGATATATCAAATTCTATTTTTGAATAATAATATTTCATGTCTCTTTTCACATGTTTATACGTAATACAACAAACGACTAGTTTTCGTTCAAAGAAAGAAAGAAATAGAGAGAGAGAAAGAGAGAGAGAGAGAGAGAGAGAGAGAGAGAGAGAGAAAGAGAGAGAGAGAGAGAGAGAGAGAGGACATACACAAAGTACCGTTAGTATCATTTCCACCATGAATTTTCGCAAAGCATGTCATTTTTCTGTTTCTTTTACCCCTAAGTTACGTCAAAACTGCAAGTACGAATATAACAAGAATAACAAGTTACAAAGTCGCGTTTTCAAAAGTTTACCGAACGCAACATTTGCTATCCTTGTTATGTTCAGTTCTTTACTCTTGTAAAATTGTCATTTTTATGACTTGCACTCGAACTTTCCGTTTTTTCTCCTTTTTTCTCTTTTGATCTTATGCTTCTTTTTTTCACTTTCGAATTTATAGAAACTCTCGTTTCCTCGCATTCTTGCTACTTTACAGGATAAAACAAATTGTTCGTCGACAAAAATACTACGAAGAACACAATACTACGCTCTCGAAAAGAATAAAAATGTATAGTATGTAATATGTATGTATATAATGTGTTAGACGATAAACCTAACGCATATATTAAGCAACTCGTGTAACGCATGCCCAAAAACGAATTGATGGCATTCATAAAAAATACATTTCGGCGATCTAGGGTTTTATAATATATAGAAATCTTTGCGATTGTAAACAACAAAATGGGAGAAAAAACGAAACGTATGTCGATGTTTTGTAAATTAAAAATAAAAAAGATAACCATGGCGTATATGCCAAGAAAGAAATGCGACGTTTTTGTTTTTTCAACACTCTCATCACTTTCATCGGATTTATCTTAACATTGTTATTTCGTCCTACGCGTGTTGCCATAATAAAACTGACAATGATATCATCGAAATCGTGCTCAAAAAGAGCAAAAGTAAATTTTGAAAATAAGCCAATCTGATGTGCAAAACGATGAAGAAAAAAAAAATAAATAAAAATGACAAAACACACGCGTGAATGTGAGAGTGTACTTGGTGGGAGTGATTCTGGAAAGCATCTAGTCGTAAAACATGCCCAAAAAACTGTTTACGGCACACACGCGCACGCATATACACGCACGCACGCACGCAAACAAACATACACTATTTCTATACAATGTTTTACGTAGGTTTTACATAATGGTATCGTGCGACGTATTTTGATCCTTGTTGCATGACATATGTGTTGTTTTGTCGTCCATTTTCTTTCGATTTATCGAATTTATTGTACGGAGAAGAAAAGTGAGAAAATAATCGACTTTAGTCTGAACCGAAAAGCGAATACGTTTGTGAGATATTACAAATGATCTTTTGATAGTTGTTTCATTCATAAGAAATTAATAAACGTTACGAAAACGATGAGAAGTGAAAATTGAAATTCTTTTTCCAAAGCCCATTGTGATTTTTACAGAACATGTGTTACATAATGGAAAAAAAAAAACTTCATATTTTACAAGCATATTTGATCGCACCTAAAAGAAAATGATTCGATAAAAGCAAGAAAAAATTGTCGAATCAAAGAGACCAATGTAACTATCATATTGATATTACTAAGGAAATATCTTTACGTTTCATAAAATGTTCTCTCAAATTTCACTATAACATAGAGTTATTTCTTCGACTTAAAAATTATTTAAGAAAAAGAGAATATATCAATGTCTCAATTATTCGATGTCAAAAAAATAGTTTGTATCGGCTTACGCGTGTATATGTGTTTGTATGCGTGTGTATGCGAATTCGTACACAATATCAATTATAACGTGCACAAGAAACAATATACTGCGACGAGATTGCGTGCAGGGCGGCGGGTTCGTGCAGAGAGCCGCACGGAGCATTAACAGTGTGACAGACCTGGCTTTAACAGATACAACTTTAGCCCCAACGGCCATGTTCTCTCTACAGTAGATCGGGCCATACACTACGTGGTCCCATACGGGCGGATTATTCGCACGGTCCACAACGTCAATCTGAACCTCCACCGTTCGCGACATGGGGTTGACGCCCTTGTCTTGGGCCTTCGCCTCCAGCTTGTATGTCTCGCGCTACGCACCAGACCGCGAGTGTATCGCAAACGGGAACAAAAAACAGTCGGTGTTAGTGTCAAAGGTCGAAGCTCATGATAGCGATAGGTATTCGCTCTTCCACCATTTTCTCTTTCTCTTAGCTCAATTAATAGATTGAGCTAAATCAGAAGAGATCAGAGGTTGTTTCGTTGGTTCGTTCCGCTGTTCACAGATCGACGCCTTTAAAAACAAACAAAATTCAAAAAGAGAGAAAGAGACCAAAAGGTCGAACAAAATTAGCACGAGCAGCAGCTGGAGGCTAAACGAGATAGATCGTAAGGGTGTAAAAAAAGGAGCGTAGGGGTGAAGACTTCGGACGATCGACGAAGAGATGGCTAAAAGCTCTTGCCTGCCTTTGTTCTTCCAAACTGCTAGAAACTGCGCCTGAAAAAACGCTTTTTTCCCTACGAGACGATGTCCTTTCGATATATATGCTATATATATATATACATATATATACCTATATATATATACACACGTACATATATGTATATGTATATGTATATGTATATGTATATCCTAATATAGCGCCTTCATTTTCGCGGCCCAAGTATCGACGACAACGCTGACGAGTATGATGGGTAAACGGTTCCCGCTTATTCGCCCTCGCACGATGATTGGATATTAAATTTATTTTGCCCACGAAGATCACAACGACCATTGCGAAAGAGTCGTCAATTGTCCAAATGGATATACGACGTCGTTCGAAATATCTTTGGTCGTCGGGACTCTTCGTGGTGCCAATAAAGGGGCA